>NW_024609164.1:27500-115822 GCF_018296145.1 Oncorhynchus tshawytscha
CTTACTGTGAAAGGCTGACTGACCAGCCCTTAACCAACAGTGTAGACCTTACTGTGAAAGGCTGACTGACCAGCCCTTAACCAACATTGTAGACCTTACTGTGAAAGGCTGACTGACCAGCCCTTAACCAACAGTGTAGACCTCACAGTGAAATGCTTACTTACAAGCCCTTAACCAACAGTGTAGACCTTACTGTGAAAGGCTGACTGACTAGCCCTTAACCAACAGTGTAGACCTTACTGTGAAAGGCTGACTGACCAGCCCTTAACCAACAGTGTAGACCTTACTGTGAAAGGCTGACTGACCAGCCCTTAACCAACAGTGTAGACCTTACTGTGAAAGGCTGACTGACCAGCCCTTAACCAACAGTGTAGACCTTACTGTGAAAGGCTGACTGACCAGCCCTTAACCAACAGTATAGACCTCACAGTGAAATGCTTACTTACAAACCCTTAACCAACAAGTGTAGACCTTACTGTGAAATGCTTACTTACAAGCCCTTAACCAACAGTGTAGACCTCACAGTGAAATGCTTATTTACAAGCCCTTAACCAACAAGTGTAGACCTTACTGTGAAATGCTTACTTACAAACCCTTAACCAACAAGTGTAGACCTTACTGTGAAATGCTTACTTACAAGCCCTTAACCAACAGTGTAGACCTCACAGTGAAATGCTTATTTACAAGCCCTTAACCAACAGTGTAGACCTTACTGTGAAATGCTTATTTACAAGCCCTTAACCAACAGTGTAGACCTCACAGTGAAATGCTTATTTACAAGCCCTTAACCAACAGTGTAGACCTTACTGTGAAATGCTTATTTACAAGCCCTTAACCAACAGTGTAGACCTTACTGTGAAATGCTTATTTACAAACCCTTAACCAACAGTGTAGACCTTACTGTGAAATGCTTATTTACAAACCCTTAACCAACAGTGTAGACCTTACTGTGAAATGCTTATTTACAAACCCTTAACCAACAGTGTAGACCTTACTGTGAAAGGCTGACTGACCAGCCCTTAACTAACAGTGTAGACCTTACTGTGAAAGGCTGACTGACCAGCCCTTAACCAACAGTGTAGACCTTACTGTGAAAGGCTGACTGACCAGCCCTTAACCAACAGTGTAGACCTTACTGTGAAAGGCTGACTGACCAGCCCTTAACCAACAGTATAGACCTCACAGTGAAATGCTTACTTACAAGCCCTTAACCAACAGTGTAGACCTTACTGTGAAAGGCTGACTGACCAGCCCTTAACCAACAGTGTAGACCTTACTGTGAAAGGCTGACTGACCAGCCCTTAACCAACAGTGTAGACCTTACTGTGAAAGGCTGACTGACCAGCCCTTAACCAACAGTATAGACCTCACAGTGAAATGCTTACTTACAAGCCCTTAACCAACAGTGTAGACCTCACAGTGAAATGCTTACTTACAAGCCCTTAACCAACAGTGTAGACCTTACTGTGAAATGCTTACTTACAAACCCTTAACCAACATTGCAGTTCAAGAAGTGTTAAGAAAATATTTACCAAATAAACTGAAGAAAAACATTTTAAAAAGTAACAATAACGAGGCTATATACAGGGGATACCAGTCAGTGTGAGGGGGCACACGTTAGAGGTCATTTGTACATGTAGGTAGGGGTGAAGTGACTATGCATAGATAATAAACAGAGAATAGCAGCAGGGTACAAAACAAATGTGGGGGTCAATGTAATAGTCCGGTTGGCATTTGATGAATTGTTCAGCAGTCTTACTGCTTGGGGGGTAGAAGCTGTTAGGGAGCCATTTGGTTCTACACTTGGCGCTCCGGTACCGCCTGCCGTGTGGTAGCAGAGAAAACAGTCTATGACTTGGGTGACTGGAGTCTCTGACAATTTTATGGGCTTTCCTCTGACACTGCATATTACATAGGTCCTGGATTGCAGGAAGCTTGGCCTCAGGGATGTACTGGGCTGTACGCACTACCCTCTGTAGCGCCTTACGGTCAGATGCCGAGCAGTTGCCATACCAGGCAGTGTTGCAACCGGTCAGGATGCTCTCGATGGTGCAGCTGCAGAACTGTTGAGGTTCTGGGGACCCATGACAAATATTTTTAGTCTCGTGAGGGGGAAAAGGTTTTGTTATGCCTTCTTCATAACTGTCTTGTGATGATTGGACCATTTGTTGGTGATGTGGACACCAAGGAACTTGAAACTCTCGACTAGATCCACTACAGACCCGTTGATGTTAATGGGGGCCTGTTCCTGTAGTCCACGATCAGCTCCTTGTCTTGCTCACATTAAGGGAGAGGTTGTTGCCCTGGCACCACACTGCCAGTTGTCTGACCTCTTCCCTATAGGCTGTCTCAATGTTGTCGGTGATCAGGCCTACCACTGTTGTGTCTTCATCAAACTTGATGGTGTTGGAGTCGTGTTTCGCCAAGCAGTTGTGGGTGAACAGGGAGTACAGGAGGGGACTAAGTACACTCCCCTGAGGGGCCCCAGTGTTGAGGATCAGCGTGGCAGACGTGTTGTTGCCTACCCTTACCACCTGGGGGCGGCCCATCAGGAAGTTCAGGATCCAGTTGCAGAGGAAGGTGTTTAGTCCCAGGGTCCACACCTTAGTGATGAGCTTCGAGGGTACTATAGTGTTGAACGCTGAGCTGTAGTTCATGAATAGCATTCTCACATAGGTGTTCCTTTTGTCCAGGTGGGAAAGGGCGGAGTGTGATTGAGATTGCGTAATCTTTGGATCTGTTGGGGCGGTATGCGAATTGGAGTGGTTCTAGGGTATCCAGGAAGATGCTGTTGATGTGAGTGATGACCAGCCTTTCAAAGCACTTCATGGCTACCGACGTAGCCATTCAGGCAGGTTACATTCGCTTCCTTGGACACAGGGATTATGGTGGTCTGCTTGAAACATGTAGGTGTTACAGACTGAGTCAGGGAGAGGTTGAAAATGTCAGTGAAGACACTTGCCAGCTGGAGTACACGTCCTGGTAATCAATCTGGCCCGCGGCTTTGTGAATGTTGACCTGTTTCAAGGTCTTGCTCACATGATCTTATCACACAGTCATCCAGAACAGCTGGTGCTCTCGTGCATCTTTCTGTGTTGCTTGCCTCGAAGCGAGGATAAAAGGCATTTGGTAGGCTTGTGTAACTGGGCAGCTCGCGCCGGATTTCCCTGTAGTCCGTATTAGTTTTCAAGCCTTGCCACATCCAACGAGCGTCAGAGCAGGTGTAGCAGGATTCAATCTTAATCCTGTATTGACACTTTGTTTGTTTGATGATTCATCTATGGGCATAGCGAGATTTCTTATAGGCGTCCGGATTATTGTCCCGGTGCTTGAAAGCGGCAGCTCTAGCATTTAGTTCGATGCGGATGTTGCCTGTAATCCTTTGCTTCTGGTTGGGATGTGTATGTATGGTCACTGTGGGGACGACGTTGTCAATGCTCTTATTGATGAAGCCAATGACTGATGTAGTGTACTCCTCAATGCCATTGGACGAAACCCGTAACATATTCCAGTCGGTGAAAAACAGTCCTGTAATGTAGCTTCCCGTCATCTCACCACTTCCGTATTGAGCGAGTCACTGGTACTTTAGTTTTTGCTTGTAAGCAGGAATCAGGAGGACAGAATTATAGTCAAATTGGTCAAATGGAGGGCTGGGGAGAGCTTTGTATGCATCTCTGTGTGTGGAGTAAAGGTGGTCTAGAGTTTATTTTCCTCTAGTTGCACATGTGATAAGCTGGTAAAAATTTGGTAAAACTAATTTAAGTTTGCCTGCATTAAAGTTCCCGGCCACTAGGAGCGCCGCTTCTAGCGTTTTCTTGTTTGCTTATGGCCTTGTAGAGTTGGTTTTGTGCGGTCTTAGTGCCAACATCGGTCTGTGGTGGTAAGTAGACGGCTACATATAATATAGATGAGAACTCTCTTGGTAGATAGTGTGGTCTACAGCTTATCTTAAGGTACTCTACCAAAGGCGAGCAATACCTCGAGACTTCTTTAATATTAGACATCACACACCAGCTGTTATTTAAAAAAAGACACACACCCCCACCCCTCGTCTTACCAGACATTGCTTCTCTGTTCTGCCGGTGCATTGAAAATCCCGCTAGCTCTATATTATCCCTGTCGTCGTTCAGCCATGACTCGGTGAAACATAAGATACTACAGTTCTTTATGTCCCGTTTGTCGGATAATCGTAATAGGACATCCATTTTATTTTCCAATGATTGCATGTTAGCAAGTAAAATGGATGGCAGTGGGAGTTTACTCGCTTGCCTACGGATTCTCAGAACGCAGCCTGATCTGGGTCCTCTTTTCCTCCGTCTTTTCTTCACGCAAATGACGGAGATCTGGGCCTGTTCCCGGGAAAGCAGTATATCCTTCTCATCGGATTCATTAAAGGAAAAAGCTTCTTGCAGTTCGTGGTGAGTAATGCACTTTGTACATCATGCTGTTCCGTACAATTGACCTTTTTTTTAGCCCCCAAAAAACCTAATACTTCCAGGTCAACTGTAATATGGATACCCTTGTAAAGCACACTTTCTCCTCTTTCCAGCAAAATCAATACTATCAAACCATTACCATGTCAATCAATGCTTGAATAGAAATGTAGTTCACATCCCAGATTTTGATGCCAACACAGTCGCTACAGTCACACTAGTTTCCATTGCAGCCTCGTTTGAATTTGCGGTTACACAAATTTGTACAGAATGGGATTAGTCAACAGTAGCTTACCTAGCTGTACCGACTAACTTGACTAGGTAGCAGGTTGTTCGTCTGTCACCACAAAATGAAACGAGGATAGCGAGTGAAAAGGATCTGGCTACACTCATACTGTCCCTGACCGTAAAGAAAAAAGCAAATTGAACAATAAACTTTGGTGTCTCAACACTGTAACGAATTCCGTTATTCCCCTATTGCCTAATAATTATATTAGGCAATAAATAAGAGTAGGAAAAATGATTGTGTCATGCAAAAATTATATAGATATGTGTGTGTGTATGCTGGCAAAGATGTGTGTGTGTGTGTGTGTGTGTGTGTGTGTGTGTGTGTGTGTGTGTGTGTGTGTGTGTGTGTGTGTGTGTGTGTGTGTGCTGTTGAGACAACCACATCTAACAGTCAAATATACAGGATACAAACATTTCATTCCAGCTATATAGTGTTTTGCAAAACAAAAATTCATACACAAATCAATGAATTAAAATCTAAGAACATCAATATTTTACAGACACATGAAGGTTCCCCATAAGCAATCGTTTCTGATGAAAAATAACATGCAATTTTGTTGTTGTTGATATAAGGTTTTAGAAATAAACTCTCTATAAGTTCTTAAGTAATATTATCATCTCACCTCTTAGCTTTGGTGTCATGTTCTCCAGAGAGACTCATTTTAGAGACAGGATCCCCCTCCTCTTTCTCCCCAGAGAGACTCATTTCAGAGACAGGATCCCCCTCCTCTTTCTCCCCAGAGAGATTCATTTTAGAGACAGGGACCCCCTCCTCTTTCTCCCCAGAGAGACTCATTTCAGAGCACTGACCCCTAAACAGAGATCCAACATGTTGGTTGTGGTTAACACAGTGACAAATAATAATTGAAGTTAAATTATTCTCTTTTATTCATTATCTCTTAGAAATAAAACATTTACTGACAGACACATCCAAACAGTCAGGTGATTTAATGCATCACATGAACATGTAGTGGTGACTGATATGTTTCACCTCTTCTCCATGTAGAGAAACTATTGATAATAATATCTCACTTTCTCTGTTAATCATTTCACTCATTCTAGTGTGTTGCTTTGTTCAACAGCTATGCTATTATTATACTATTACTAAATTTAATTCATAATAACAATGTTAAGAAAAGTATGTTCAGTGGTTTCACCCCAAATTACACAAGAAGCAGGAGATCACGGTAATTATGAAAACAACAAATGTTCTGATATTCTGTCAGATGATTTAGAACGATGACACATTAACATTTTTACAAATTGTAAAATAACCAGATATACGAATCCTATAATACGATATACGAACAATATGTTTCTGAATTTGACTTGTCAACACCCAGTTAGCGCCATTTTGTATGATTGAACTGTCACGTAGCTGTCGCAGGTGAAATTGACTATTAGATCTGATTGTTTTAATTTCATTCACTAGTAAAATAACGACATACACTTAATGTCTCTACACACTTCACAATAATCCCTGGGAAGAGTCTTACCTTGTAGGCTGAATTCACAACCAGAACTCAAGTCATTGAGATATTATCCGTTCTGCTGAGAGAGCACCTTCCTGATGACAAGTGTCTCTGTATCTATGTTCTATGTACAGTTGAACTTTGGATGCAATAATATCTGGTCAAAGTCTAGTGACACAACACCATAATATATCATAAACATAACAATAGTTTAACCTTTGGCCAGTAAAGGCCATGGCATATTATAACATGTAGAATCATTATGATGATCCAGGTTCATACTATAACATGTAGAATCATTATGATGATCCAGGTTCATACTATAACATGTAGAATCATTATGATGGATCCAGGTTCATACTATAACATGTAGAATCATTATGATGATCCAGGTTCATACTATAACATGTAGAATCATTATGATGATCCAGGTTCATACTATAACATGTAGAATCATTATGATGGATCCAGGTTCATACTATAACATGTAGAATCATTATGATGATCCAGGTTCATACTATAACATGTAGAATCATTATGATGATCCAGGTTCATACTATAACATGTAGAATCATTATGATGATCCAGGTTCATACTATAACATGTAGAATCATTATGATGATCCAGGTTCATACTATAACATGTAGAATCATTATGATGATCCAGGTTCATACTATAACATGTAGAATCATTATGATGATCCAGGTTCATACTATAACATGTAGAATCATTATGATGATCCAGGTTCATATTATAAATGTAGAATCATTATGATGATCCAGGTTCATACTATAACATGTAGAATCATTATGATGATCCAGGTTCATATTATATGATCCAGGTTCATACTATGAAATATATATGAATCATTATGATGATCCAGGTTCATACTATAACATGTAGAATCATTATGATGATCCAGGTTCATACTATAACATGAAAGACATTTTGTTTGAATCCAGGCTTCATTATAACACAGGGTAGAAATTATGGATCCAGGTTCATACTATAAATGTAGAATCATTATAAATAAGATCCAGGTTTATTCTTAACATGTAGAATTATTAATAAAGGTTAAACAAATATAACATTAGAATCAAATGATGGATCCAGTTTCAACATATCTCTAATTTTGAAGTATACAGTTGGGTCCCAAATTATTGACACCCTTGATAAAGAGTAGCAAAAATGACTGTATAAAATACATGATTCAAAGACTGAAATATATTGCATGCTCAAACAAAATGGGAAAATTAAATGATTTTAAGCAAAAACAATTGCTCAGAGAAAGAGATTTTGTTTAAGAAAGTAATAATTATTTTCTCAAAAAGGTCATCTTTTCCCCCCATTTATTTAACTAGGCAAGTCAGTTAAGAACAAATTCTTATTTTTAATGACAGCCTAGGAACAGTGGGTTAACTGGTCTAGGAACAGGGGGTTAACTGGTCTAGGAACAGTGGATTAACTGGTCTAGGAACAGTGGGTTAACTGGTCTAGGAACAGTGGGTTAACTGGTCTAGGACAGTGGGTTAACTGGTCTAGGAACAGGGGGTTAACTGGTCTAGGAACAGGGGGTTAACTGGTCTAGGAACAGTGGGTTAACTGCCTTGTTCAGGGGCAGAACGACAGGTTCTTTCCTTGTCAGCTCAGGCATTCGATCTTGCAACCTTTCGGTTACTGGCCCAACGCTCTAACCACTAGGCTACCTGCCGCCCCTACACTCTAACCACTAGGCTACCTGCCGCCCCTACACTCTAACCACTAGACTACCTGCCGCCCCTACACTCTAACCACTAGGCTACCTGCCGCCCCTACAACTCTAACCACTAGGACTACCTGCCGCCCCTACACTCTAACCACTAGGACTACCTGCCGCCCCTACACTCTAACCACTAGACTACCTGCCACCCCTACACTCTAACCACTAGGCTACCTGCCGCCCCTACCACTCTAACCACTAGGCTACCTGCCGCCCCTACACTCTAACCACTAGGCTACCTGCCGCCCCTACACTCTAACCACTAGGCTACCTGCCACCCCTACACTCTAACCAGTAGGCTACCTGCCGCCCCTACACTCTAACCACTAGGCTACCTGCCGCCCCTACACTCTAACCACTAGGCTACCTGCCGCCCCTACACTCTAACCACTAGGCTACCTGCCGCCCCCTACACTCTAACCACTAGGCTACCTGCCGCCCCTACACTCTAACCACTAGGCTACCTGCCGCCCCTACACTCTAACCACTAGGCTACCTGCCGCCCCTACACTCTAACCACTAGGCTACCTGCCGCCCCTACACTCTAACCACTAGGCTACCTGCCGCCCCTACACTCTAACCACTACTCTAACCACTAGGCACCTGCCACCCCTACGCTCTAACCACTAGACTACCTGCCGCCCCTACACTCTAACCACTAGACTACCTGCCGCCCCTACACTCTAACCACTAGGCTACCTGCCGCCCCTACACTCTAACCACTAGGCTACCTGCCGCCCCTACACTCTAACCACTATAACTACCTGCCGCCCCTACACTCTAACCACTAACTACCAACCGCCCCTACACTCTAACCACTAGACTACTTACCGCCCCTACACTCTAACCACTAGGCTACCTGCCGCCCCTACACTCTAACCACAACTACCTGCCCCCTACACTCTAACCACTAGACTACCTGCCGCCCCTACACTCTAACCACTAGGCTACCTGCCGCCCCTACACTCTAACCACTAGGCTACCTTAATAATCCCCTACACTCTAACCACTAGGCTACCTGCCACTATCCCCTACACTTTAACCACTAGGCTAGGATGCCCCCCTACGCTCTAACCACTAGACTACCTGCCGCCCCTACGCTCTAACCACTAGACTACCTGCCGCCCCTAGGCTCTAACCACTATACCTGCAACGCCCCAACACTCTAACCACTTACTACCTGCCGCCCCTACACTCTAACCACTATACCCAACGCCCCTACACTCTAACCACTAGACTACTTGCCGCCCCTACACTCTAACCACTAGGCTACCTGACGCCCCTACACTCTAACCACTAGGCTACCTGCCGCCCCTACACTCTAACCACTAGACTACCTGCCTCCACCTTGCATGGATAACAGCACTAAGACTTTTTCTTAAATGTTTTATGAGTCGGAGAACACATTGGGGTGATCTTAGACCATTCCTCCATACAGAATCCTCCCAGATGGCCAACTACAGGAAGGAACATACAGATAAACACACAATAATGAAACAAAGCTCCCTAATTCATGGGAGGCTTGAATCTTAGTCATTTACACACCGGCCTTTTACTACTATCCCAACTTCAACATTCTACCAACATCATACATAAATAATCCCTGGTAGGATCCTTACTACTATCCCAACTTCAACATTCTACCAACATAATACATAAATAATCCCTGGTAGGATCCTTACTATCCCAATTTCAACATTCTACCAACATCATACATTAATAATCACTGGTAGGATCCTTGCCTTGCAGCCTGAATTCAAAACCAGAACCTTTGTGCTGAGAAAGAAACCTTGGGAAAGGTTTATTCACCTCACCAATGTCAAGTGACTTTGTGTCATTTTTGTTACTGATTGACTTACAGGATACCATCACATCTGTTAAAGTCTAGTGTCATTGACCCAAGGTAAGCATCATCAGAAAACCAGTTTAACCTATTTATGAGAAAATACATGGGTTTACAATAAAATCGCTGTGTAGCTACCGCTTTCCTGCAGTCAGATGACCTAATGGCCTCATGGGTGGAGTGTTAACATTTTTCATAATTAATAAACAGAATTACATTTTTTAAATCAGAAAAATACAATGTTTGGTTTTGTTATATTTCAATCTTCTGTGATGTATATAAAGTATAGTATTGGGATGTAAATGAAATTGGAATATATTTCAACTCTACATCTGACAAGGTAAACATTTAAACCCATAACCATGTGTGTGAGGTGTATACTTTTGTTTCGAAGTAGATTTGTTTAAGATTACCCAGAAACACTCTGTGTGGCCTGATTTAGCCCACTGCAGTACAAGGTTAATCATTAAAACAATACGGTATGAACAACTAGCAGTCGCCAGGACCAGTGACTCAAGTCTGAGGATCCATTCCAAATGGCACCTTATTCCCTTCATAGTGCACTACCTTTGACTAGGGCCCATAGGGCTGTGTGGTGCACTACCTTTGAGCAGGGCCCATAGGACTGTGTGGTGCACTACCTTTGAGCAGGGCCCATAGGACTGTGTGGTGCACTACCTTTGAGCAGGGCCCATAGGACTGTGTGGTGCACTAGTTTTCACTAGGGCCCATAGGGCTGTGTGGTGCACTACCTTTGACTAGGGCCCATAGGACTGTGTGGTGCACTAGGTTTTCACTAGGGCCCATAGGACTGTGTGGTGCACTAGTTTTGACTAGGGCCCATAGGGCTGTGTGGTGCACTACCTTTGACTAGGGCCCAGGGCTGTGTGGTGCACTACCTTTGAGCAGGGCCCTGGCTGTGTGGTGCACTACCTTTGAGCCAGGGCCCATAGGGAGGGCTGTGTGGTGCACTACCTTTGAGGGCCAGGGCCCATAGGGACTGTGTGTGCACTACCTTTGGTGCACTACCTTTGAGCAGGGCCCAGGGCCCATAGGGATAGGGCTGTGTGGTACATTAAGGGGAATAGGATGCCATCTGAGGAGGCAGACTGAATGTTATCCAGTCTCTCTCTCTCTCTCCATCTCTCTCAGCTCTCTCTCTCTCAATAGACTCTCATCCTCTCTCTCTCTCTCTCTCTCTGCCTGTGATGTCACAATGATGCTGTCAAGCTTCATTCCAAAATACACCTGAACCCCACAGCACATCCTCTCATGACAGACTCAATAGACTCCTGAACACCACAGCACATCCTCTCATGACAGACTCAATAGACTCCTGAACACCACAGCACATCCTCTCATGACAGACTCTCCTGAACACCACAGCACAATAGACTCATGAACACCACAGCACATCCTCTCATGACAGACTCAATAGACTCCTGAACACCACAGCACATCCTCTCATGACAGACTCAATAGACTCCTGAACACCACAGCACATCCTCTCATGACAGACTCAATAGACTCCTGAACACCACAGCACATCCTCTCACAACAGACTCAATAGACTCCTGAACACCACAGCACATCCTCTCATGACAGACTCAATAGACTCCTGAACACCACAGCACATCCTCTTATGACAGACTCAATAGACTCCTGAACACCACAGCACATCCTCTCATGACAGACTCAATAGACTCCTGAACACCACAGCACATCCTCTCATGACAGACTCAATAGACTCCTGAACACAGGACATCCTCTCATGACAGACTCAATAGACTCCTGAACACAGGACATCAGGGTTTCATTTTGTTACCGTGAATGTAAGAAGGACAAACTAACAGAACTGTGTTTTAGTCACTCTCTAGTGGTAGGTGGTGATAATGTGATTCTCCCTGTGTGTGTGTGTGTGTGTGTGTGTGTGTGTGTGTGTGTGTGTGTGTGTGTGTGTGTGTGTGTGTGTGTGTAGGCCTGCCAGGCTGTTAGGTTAATGGACTATAGAAACCTACTGAGAATCTGCCATACAGAGGGAGCTACAAATGAAAATTATTCAAATGTTTTCTTAAAAAAAGAAGGAAAAAAGCATTAAACCATGTTAAACACATATCCATGTATGTTGTTCTCTCTCTGTTTGCAGGACTAGAAATAGGGTTCAATACAGACAGAGAATTAATTATATATCCTCAAACTATATATCCTTAGTGTCACGCCCTGGCCTTAGTTATCTGTGTTTTCTATTATATATCCTCAAACTATATATCCTTAGTGTCACGCCCTGGCCTTAGTTATCTGTGTTTTCTATTATATATCCTCAAACTATATATCCTTAGTGTCACGCCCTGGCCTTAGTTATCTGTGTTTTCTATTATATATCCTCAAACTATATATCCTTAGTGTCACGCCCTGGCCTTAGTTATCTGTGTTGTCTTTATTATTTTGGTTAGGCCAGGGTGTGACATGGGGGATTTATTGTGTTTTGTCTTGTCTAGGGGTTTATTAGATTGATGGGGTTGTGTTCAGTGTAGTTGTCTAGGTAAGTCTATGACTGTTTCGGTTTTGTCACGGTTTCTTATGTTTTATTTGTATAGTGTTTACGTTTTCGTCTTTATTTAAGATGCTTAACAATAACCACGCTGCATTTTGGTCCTCTCCTTCCCAGGAGGAAAACCGTTACACTTAGACTCAAATATATCCTTAGACTCAGATCCATCCACATGCTGGCTCAAACCTAACCCCATCTTTAACCCAACCTAACCCCATCTCTAACCCAACCTAACCCCATCTTTAACCCTAACCCCAACCTAACCCCATCTTTAACTAACCCCATCCAACCTAACCCCATCTTTAATCCCAACCTAACCCCATCTCTAATATATCCTTAGACTCAGATCCATCCACATGCTGGCTCAAACCTAACCCCATCTTTAAACCAACCTAACCCCATCTCTAACCCAACCTAACCCCATCTCTAATATATCCTTAGACTCAGATCCATCCACATGCTGGCTCAAACCTAACCCCATCTTTAACCCAACCTAACCCCATCTCTAATATATCCTTAGACTCAGATCCATCCACATGCTGGCTCAAACCTAACCCCATCTTTAACCCAACCTAACCCCATCTCTAACCCAACCTAACCCCATCTCTAATATATCCTTAGACTCAGATCCATCCACATGCTGGCTCAAACCTAACCCCATCTCTAACCCAACCTAACCCCATCTCTAACCCAACCTAACCCCATCTTTAACCCAACCTAACCCCATCTTTAACCCAACCTAACCCCATCTCTAACCCAACCTAAACCCCATCTCTAACCCAACCTAACCCCATCTTTAACCCAACCTAACCCCATCTCTAACCCAACCTAACCCCATCTCTAACCCAACCTAACCCCATCTCTAACCCAACCTAACCCCATCTCTAACCCAACCTAACCCCATAACCCAACCTAACCCCATCTAACCCAACCTAACCCCATCTTTAACCCAACCTAACCCCATCTCTAACCCAACCTAACCCCATCTCTAACCCAACCTAACCCCATCTTTAACCCAACCTAACCCCATCTCTCTAACCCAACCTAACCCCATCTTTAACCCAACCTAACCCCATCTAACCCAACCTAACCCCATCTCTAACCTAACCCAACCTAACCCCATCTCTAACCCAACCTAACCCCATCTTTAACCCAACCTAACCCCATCTCTAACCCAACCTAACCCCCCTAACCCCATCCTAACCCAACCTAACCCCATCTCTAACCCAACCTAACCCCATCTCTAACCCAACCTAACCCCATCTCTAACCCAACCTAACCCCATCTCTAACAACCTAACCCCATCTAAACCAACCTCCATCATCTAACCCAACCTAACCCCATTTCATCTCTAACCCAACCAAATAAAATTTGATAACCCAACCTAACCCCATCTTTAACCCAACCTAACCCCATCTCTCTAACCCAACCTAACCCCATCTTTAACCCAACCTAACCCCATCTCTAACCCAACCTAACCATCTTTAACCCAACCCCATCTCTAACCCAACCTAACCCCATCTCTAACCCCAACCTAAACCTAACCCAACCTATCCCCAGCTACAAGCAGCAGAACTGTGGCAAGGACTTATGCCAAGTTGTTTGGATGAATAGTGAACTGCATATTTTTTTTTACACGCAAATACACTCCAATCTACTACAAAGTTCATATTCAATGTGATAAAAACAACTTGTTCCTTACTTTTTATTTCTTGAAACCACTTTTCAGACCTTGTTTTTCCTTTACCACATTTAGATGTACCCCTTGACTTCTGTTGAAACATTTAGTGTTTGTGTGTTTATCTTCTTGCCAAGTTTCCCGCAGAAGTTTATCCAGCTGAGTATCTGAAGTTACATTTTAACATGAATGTTTACAGGTTTGGTGCCAGGAACAAATAAATAAAATCAGATTTTATTGGTCACATACACATGGTTAGCAGATGAGCAAGAGGACAAGTACATTAGAGTGTCTAGTTCCTCTGTCCAGTGTCTGTGTTCTTTTTCCCATCTTAATCTTTTCTTTTTATTGGCCAGTCTGAGAGATGGCTTTTTCTTTGCAACTCTGCCTCGAAGGCCACCATCCCAGAGTCGCCTCTTGACTGTTGACGTTGAGACTGGTGTTTTGCGGGTATTATTTAATGAAGCTGCCAGTTGAGGACTTGTGAGGGTGTTTCTCAAACAAGACACTCTAATGTACTTGTACTCTTGCTCAGTTGTGCACCGGGGCCTCCCACTCCTCTTTCTATTCTGGTTAGAGCCAATTTGCGCTGTTCTGTGAAGGGAGTAGTACACAGCATTGTACGAGATCTTCAATTTCTTGGCAGTTTCTCGCATAGAATAGCCTTCATTTCTCTGAACAAGAATAGGCTGACGAGTTTCAGAATAAAGATCTTTGTTTCTGGCCATTTTGAGCCTGTAATCGAACCCACAAATGCTGATGCTCCAGATACTCATCTAGTCTAAAGAAGGCCATTTTATTGCTTCTTTAATCAGGACAATAGTTTTTAGATGTGCTAACATAATTGCAAAAGGGTTTTATAAGGAACAATTAGCCTTTTAAAATGATAAACTTGGATTAGTTAACACAATGTGCCATTGGAACACAGGAGTGATGGTTGCTGATAATGGGACTCTGTACTCCTATGTAGATTTTCCATTAAAAAATCTGCCGTTTCCAGCTACAATAATCATTTACAACATTAACAATGTCGACACAGTATTTCTGATCAATTTGATGTTCATTTTAATGGTCAAAAAATTGCTTTTCTTTCAAAAACATTTCTAAGTGACCCCAAACTTTTGAACGGAAGTGTATATCAGAACAAATAGCAGCAGGAATGGTTATACAGCTAGAGACACAATACTGTTCAAATATATATCAGTATATTATGGAAAGCAGTTATTGCAGCTAAATACAATTATAATTACCCACATATGCAATCACTGTCCAACCCCTCCTGGGACCATCCCCCAACCCCTCCTTGGACCACCCCAATCCAACCCCCAACCCCTCCTGGACACACTGATTTCAATGTCCTTTGTCAAGGTCAGATGACTTTCAGTCAACAGTCTCTTGTGTATCTTCACTCCGTAGCCCACATTCTAGTCTGTCTCTGATGATGTCATTTAGAACACCATTCAACTCAGTGTTCTGATAGTTTCTTTAATGCAACAGCAAACATTGGTACTGATTCTCCCTCTTCCTGATGTCTCCTGTGGAACCTGAACCTTTCAGCATTAACTAGTGGTTCCTGTGAAAAATGTCCTTTAAGTATCTCCACAATATCCCCATACGTCTTATTACCTGATCTGTCTGGCTGTAGCAGGCTGTCTAGTAAATTACATGTCTTTGGCCCCATTACACTAAAACATGTAGGCACAATGTTGTCCTGATCAATGTCATTTACAAGAACAAAATATTTAAACTCTTCTGTATATGAGCTCCTCTGCTCAAAACTTTCATCAAACTGTTCAATGGTTCCAACAATTACAGACATTTTTCATTTCTCAATAAGTTCCTGATTGTCACTCACTTCAATATTGTCCTCAACCACAGCAATATTTTCCTCAGTCACGTGATCTTCATTCACTTCACTCACTGACGTTTGCTGCTAAGTGCGTTCATTTATCAGTTTTAATTAAAAGGTTTGTCTTTATTTTTTTTCACCTTTATTTAACTAGGCAAGTCAGTTTTAAGAACAAATTCTTATTTTCAATGATGGCCGAGGAACAGTGGGGCAGAACGACAGATTTGTGCCTTGTCAGCTCGGGGATTCGTTCTTGCAACATTTCGGTTACTAGTCCAACGCTCTAACGACTAGGCTACGCTGCCACCCCTACACTCTAACCACTAGGCTACCTGCCGCCCCTACACTCTAACCACTAGGCTACCTGCCACCCCTACACTCTAACCACTAGGCTACCTGCCACCCCTACACTCTAACCACTGCCGCTGCCACCCCTACACTCTAACCACTAGACTACCTGCCGCCCCTACACTCTAACCACTAGGCTACGCTGCCACCCCTACACTCTAACCACTAGGCTACGCTGCCACCCCTACACTCTAACCACTAGGCTACGCTGCCACCCAATATACAACAAATACATACATAAATAAGTAAATGGACACGAAACAAACCCATAGAGGAATTTAAATGTTCCGTTCTAGAAAGTAGGGCCATGGGATAGAGTCAGAAAGGTCAGTATGTTTGTTAACTGGTTACAGAGGTGACATAACAAGCATAAGGTCCATTATAACACAGTGAAGTAGGGCTATGGGATAGAGTCAGAAAGGTCATTATGGTTGTTAACTGGTTACAGAGGTGACATAACAAGCATAAGGTCCATTATAACACAGTGAAGTAGGGCTATGGGATAGAGTCAGAAAGGTCAGTATGTTTGTTAACTGGTTACAGAGGTGACATAACAAGCATAAGGTCCATTATAACACAGTGAAGTAGAGGTGGGAGCTGAAAGCAGACATGGACAGTGAGACGGTATGAGGAGGTCAGGGTCAAACACCAGATCAGGACATGTAGAAATGGCAGGGCTGGAAATAGACACAGACACATTCTGATAGACAACATAAGGTCCATTATAACACATGGCTCAGACAAACTGCAAACCTGAGACACCCAAACAGAAGATGCCATAACAAAGTCCTGACCTGAGACACCCAAACAGAAGATACCATAACACAGTGGGTCTAGGGTTTCTGGGATAATGGTGTTGATGTGAGACATGACCAGCCTTTCATAGCACTTCATAGCTACAGACGTGAGTGCTACGCGTCGGTAGTCATTTTGGCAGGTTACCTTAGCGTTCTTGGGCACAGGGACTATGGTGGTCTGCTTAAAACATGTTTGTATTACAGACTCAGACAGGGAGAGGTTGAAAATGTCAGTGAAGACACTTGCCAGTTGATCAACACATGCTCACAGTACACGTCCTGGTAATCCTTCTGGCTCTGCAGCCTTGTGAATGTTGACCTGTTTAAAGGTCTTACTCACATCGAGCGCGTGATCACACAGTCTTCTGGAACAGCTGGTTCTCTCATACATGTTTCAGTGTTCTTTACCTCGAAGCGAGCATAGAAGTAGTTTAGCTCATCTGGTAGGCTCGTGTCACTGGGCAGCTCTCGGCTGTGCTTCCCTTTGTAGTCTGTAATGGTTTGCAAGCCCTGCCACATCACAGGGATCTGGGCGTGTTCCCGAGAAAGCAGTGTATTGTTTGCGTCGGGCTCGTCAGACTCGTTAAAAGCAAAAAAAAAGGATTCTGCCAGTCCGTGGTAAGTAATCACAGACCTGATGTCCAGAAGTGATTTTTTTGGTCATAAGAGATGGTAGCGGCACCATTATGTAGCAGCAACATTATGTACAAAATAAGTAAATAAATAAGTTACAAACAATGCAAATAACCTAACAAAAAACACAATCGGTTGGGGGCACATAAAACGTCTGCCTTCTTCTCCGGGGACATTTATGTATGAGTGTGTGTGTGTGTCCAGTGCATATGTGTGTCCAGTGTGTGTGTCCAGTATGTGTGTCCAGTATGTGTGTGTCCAGTGCGTGTCTGTGTGTGTGTTGCGTGTGTGTGTCCTGTGTGTGTGTGTGTGTGTTAGTGTGTGTGTGTACCGTGTGTGTGAGTCCAGTGTGTGTGTGTGTCCTGTGTGTGTGTGTGTGTTAGTGTGTGTGTGTACCGTGTGTGTGAGTCCAGTGTGTGTGTACCGTGTGTGTGAGTCCAGTGTGTGTGTGTGTCCTGTGTGTGTGTGTTAGTGTGTGTGTGTACCAGTGTGTGTGTGTTAGTGTGTGTGTACGAGTGTGTGTGTACCGTGTGTGTGAGTCCAGTGTGTGTGTACCTGTGTGTGTGAGTCCAGTGTGTGTGTGTGTTAGTGTGTGTGTGTGTGTGTGAGTCCAGTGTGTGTGTACCGTGTGTGTGTACCGTGTGTGTTTGTGTGTGTGTGTACCGTGTGTGTGTACCGTGTGTGTGAGTCCAGTGTGTGTGTGTGTGTGTGTACCGTGTGTGTGCAGTGTGTGTGTGTACCGTGTGTGTTTGTGTGTGTGTGTACCGTGTGTGTGAGTCCAGTGTGTGTGTACCGTGTGTGTGTCCAGTGTGTGTGTGTGTGTGTGTGTGTGTGTGTTTGTGTGTGTGTGTGTGTGTGTGTGTCCAGTGTGTGTGTACCGTGTGTGTGAGTCCAGTGTGTGTGTGTGAGTCCAGTGTGTGTGTGTGAGTCCAGTTTGTGTGTACCGTGTGTGTGAGTCCAGTGTGTGTGTACTGTGTGTGTGTGTCGTGTGTGTGAGTGTGTGTGTGTGTGTGTGTGTGTGTGTGTGTGTGTGTGTGTGTGTGTACCGTGTGTGTGAGTCCAGTGTGTGTGTGTGTCCTGTGTGTGTGTGTGTGTGTTTGTGTGTGTGTGTACCGTGTGTGTGTGTCCAGTGTGTGTGTGTGTCCTGTGTGTGTGTGTGTGTGTCCTCCTGTTTGTGTGTGTGTACCGTGTGTGTGAGTCCAGTGTGTGTGTACCGTGTGTGTTCTCACAGGGCGCAGGATCACAGAAAGAGACGGACACAGAGTTACCATGGTTATTATTTCCAGGAATAAACTGGTCCAAACTGGTGTGTGTGTTCCTCCATGTATTTAAATGTCATATTGTGATCAAACATAAAACACATGATTACAGTGAAACATCATGTTGTGTTTGACACAGGGACCACCTGACACAGGGACACTGAGGAGGTAACATCATAAACCCTAAACCCTGGATAGAGGGGCTCAGTGAATGTGGTGTAGAATGTGTGCAGGTGGGTCAGTGTGTCAGAGGAGACTCTGTAGAAGGACAGAGTACCAGCTGGCCAGTCCAGATACACTCCTACTCTGTGGGAGCTGGAGGATGGGACGTCTATGGTAGTGTGATTATTATTGTGACAGGCCTTGTAACTGTAGTCAGAGCAGACCAGACTCCAGGACTTGTCATTGTATCCAATCCCACAGTCAATGCCCCCTCCTCTCCTTTTGATTCCTTTATATGTCACTCCCATAACAGCCCCTCCCCCACTCCTCTCTACCTCCCAGTAACAGCGCCCAGTCAGACCCTCTCTACACAACACCTGTTCACAGTCCTCAAATCTCTCTGGGTGACCAGGATACTGCCGCTCCTGTCTCCTACATGTCACCTTTCTGTTCTCCTCAGACAGAGAGAGGAGTCTGTTTACTGTGTTTGGGTCCAGTGTGAGATCACAGGCATCTGATGGATGAAACCAGACACAATATTAGGAGTCATCATCATTCACATTAGAATGTTAACTCACTTTTCACTAATTCATTCAATGTAGATGTGGCTAGGTATCAACAGGAGAAGTTAAGGTAACTTGAGACTTGTTGAATGATCATATGTTATACTGTATGGTAATGTAAAAAAACACTTATTCACAAAAATGACACGCATACACACCCTGAACACACACACATATGTAACATGAACATGCCACTCACCTACACAGACACACACATTGTCAAAGCAACTCTTTCTAAACTTTGGTGTCCTTGATTTCTGCTTCTGTAGAACTACAGATTATATTTAATATGACCAAGTACGTAATGATGGTGGTCTTTGACTTTGACTTAACTTGAATTGAATTTAAGACTTTTTCTTAATCATATTCTTCACAGCAGTCAACACTCACATTTTCTAAGGCCAGGTTTCATTGTGTACTCTCCACCATGTTCCACACTGTAGTGGTAAGCAGAAGAACAGACAGTCATTGAGGGATACACACAGCACACACAGTCAGCATATAACTTTGTCCAAGTGGTGGTAAGAATGTTTGTCTTAACAGGCCTGATAACTCAAACATGTCTGATATGAACATTGACATAAACCCTCTACATACTTGAGTTTCTCCAGTCTGCAGTGTGGATCCTCCAGTCCAGCAGAGAGCAGTCTGACTCCTGAGTCTCCTGGGTGATTGTAGCTCAGGTCCAGCTCTCTCAGGTGTGAGGGGTTTGACTTCAGAGCTGAGACCAGAGAAGCACAGCCTTCCTCTGTGACTAGACAGCCTGACAGCCTGCAAAGAGATCATCATCATTTCACAAACACACTGTTAACTGACCAGACCATTTAAAAAGAAGTATCAGTCAAAAGACAGACAGTGAGGTATCATATTTAGATTGTATTGAGTATTCAGTCCACACCAAACAAAATCAAAATCAAATCCAACTTTATTTGTCACATGCGCCGAATACAACAAGCGTAGACCTTGCCGTGAAATGCTTACTTACAAGCCCTTAACCAACAGTGCAGTTCAAGAAGAGTTAAGAAAATATTTACCAAATAAACTAAAGTAAAAAACTAAATGAAAAATTATAAAAAGTAACACAATAACATAACAATAATGATGTTATATACAGGGGGTACCAGTATTGAGTCAGAGTGCGGGGTTACAAGTTAGTTGAAATAATTTTTACATGTAGGTAGGGGTGAAGTGACTATGCAAAGATATTTAACAGCGAGTATCAGCAGTGTACAACCAAATGGATGGGGAGAGTGGGGGTCTATGTAATGGTCCGGTGGCCTTTTGATTAATTGTTCAGTAGTCTTATGGCTTGGGGGGTAGAAGCTATTAAGGAGCCTTTTGGTCCCAGACTTGGCGCTACGGTACCGCTTGCCGTGCGGTAGCAGAGAAAACAGTCTATGACGAGGGTGACTTGAGTCTGACAATTTTAGGGGCTTTCCTCTGACACCGCCTATTATATAGGTCCTGGGTGGCAGGAAGCTTGGCCCCAGTCATGTACTGGGCCATACGCACTACCCTCTGTAGAGCCTTGTGGTCAGATGCCGAGCAGTTGCCATAGCAGGCGGTGATGCAACCGGTAAGGATGCTCTCGATGATGCAGCTGTAGATCCTTTTGAGGATAGGGGGACCCATGCCAAATATTTTCAGTCTCCTGAGGGGGAAAGTTTGGTAATTTGGTAAAACTGATTTAATTTTGCCTGCATTAAAGTCCCTGGCCACTAGGAGCGCAGCTTCTGGATGAGCATTTTCTTGTTTGCTTATGGCCTGATAGAGTTAGTTGAGTGCGGTCTTAGTGCCAGCATCGGTCTGTGGTGGTAAGTAGATGGCTATGAATAATATAGATGAGAACTCTCTTGGTAGATAGTGTGGTCTACAGCTTATCATAAGGTACTCTCTCGGGTGAGCAATACCTCGATACTTCTTTAATATTAGACATCACGCACCAATTGCTATTGACGGAAAGACACACACCCCCACCCCTCGTCTTACCAGACGTAGCTTCTCTGTTCTGCTGGTGCATTAAAAATCCCACCAGCTCGATATTATCCGTGTCGTCGTTCAGCTACGACTCGGTGAAACATTAGATATTACAGTTCTTAATGTCCTGTCGGTAGGATAATCGTAATCGTAGGTCATCAATTTTATTTTCCAATGATTGCATGCTAGCAAGTAGAATGGATGGCAGTGGGAGTTTAAGCGCTCGCCTACGGATTCTCAGAAGGCAGCTCAATTTGCGTCCTCTTTTCCTCCATCTTTTCTTCATCCAAATGATGGGGATTTGGGCCTGTTCCCGGGAGAGCAGTATATCCTACTCGTTAAAGGAAAAAGCTTCCTCCAGTTCGTAGTGAGGAATCGCAGTTCTTATGTCCAGAAGTTATTTCTCGGTCATAAGAGACGGTAGCAGCAACATTATGTAAAAAATAAGTAAAATAATATATGTGACAAACAACGCTAAAAAACGAACAAAATAACAATTGATTAGGAAGTAAGACGTCAGCCATCCTCTTCGGCGCCATCTTAGGACAGTGAAGCTAACATTTAAATGTGGTTCTAAACTATATCATTTTCAATTTTAGATAAAATGTTTCATATAAGGTAACAGTATATAATGTCACCTTTTATTTGAGGGTATTTTCATACACATCCGTTTCACCATTTAGAAAAATAAACACACTTTATGTATCTAGTCCCCCTATTTGAAAAAGTAAAAGTATTCTGACCAATTCACGTATTGTGTATTAAAATTGTCAAAAGTTTAGTGCAATGAATACATCAAGCTTGTGACTGCCATGATTAGGAAAACATCATGAGTTAATCATTAATAATAACGAGTGAGAGAATTACAGAGGCTACAACAAAACATACTAACCTCTCACCATTAACCTCTAATTAAAGGTTACATTCTGTACTGTCGTCTAATATGAAACATTTGATCTCAATCCAAAATGCTGGAGTATAGCACCAAATTTAAAACTGTAAGCTTCACTGTCCAAACACACATGATGTGGACTGTGTGTGTCTGGTAAACACACATGATGTGGACTATGTGTGTCTGGTAAACACATATGATGTGGACTATGTGTCTGGTAAACACATATGATGTGGACTATGTGTGTCTGGTAAACACATGATGATGTGTGACATATATGGTGTGTCTGGTAAACACATATGATGTGGACTATGTGTGTCTGGTAAACACATATGATGTGGACTATGTGTGTCTGGTAAACACATATGATGTGGACTATGTGTGTCTGGTAAACACATATGATGTGGACTATGTGTGTCTGGTAAACACATATGATGTGTGTCTGGTAAACACATATGATGTGGACTATGTGTGTCTGGTAAACACATATGATGTGGACTATGTGTGTCTGGTAAACACATATGATGTGGACTATGTGTGTCTGGTAAACACTATGTGTGTCTGGTAAACACATATGATGTGGACTATGTGTGTCTGGTAAACACATATGATGTGGACTATGTGTGTCTGGTAAACACATATGATGTGGACTATGTGTGTCTGGTAAACACATATGATGTGGACTATGTGTCTGGTAAACACATATGATGTGGACTATGTGTGTCTGGTAAACACATATGATGTGGACTATGTGTGTCTGGTAAACACATATGATGTGGACTATGTGTGTCTGGTAAACACATATGATGTGGACTATGTGTGTCTGGTAAACACATATGATGTGGACTATGTGTGTCTGGTAAACACATATGATGTGGACTATGTGTACCTGGTAAACACATATGATGTGGACTATGTGTACCTGGTAAACACATATGATGTGGACTATGTGTGTCTGGTAAACACATATGATGTGGACTATGTGTACCTGGTAAACACATATGATGTGGACTATGTGTACCTGGTAAACACATATGATGTGGACTATGTGTACCTGGTAAACACATATGATGTGGACTATGTGTACCTGGTAAACACATATGATGTGGACTATGTGTACCTGGTAAACACATATGATGTGGACTATGTGTACCTGGTAAACACATATGATGGACTATGTACCTGGTAAACACATATGATGTGGACTATGTGTACCTGGTAAACACATATGATGTGGACTATGTGTGTCTGGTAAACACATATGATGTGGACTATGTGTGTCTGGTAAACACATATGATGTGGACTATGTGTACCTGGTAAACACATATGATGTGGACTATACCTGTAAACACATATGATGTGGACTATGTGTACCTGGTAAACACATATGATGTGGACTATGTGTACCTGGTAAACACATATGATGTGGACTATGTGTACCTGGTAAACACATATGATGTGGACTATGTGTACCTGGTAAACACATATGATGTGGACTATGTGTGTCTGGTAAACACATATGATGTGGACTATGTGTACCTGGTAAACACATATGATGTGGACTATGTGTACCTGGTAAACACGTGGATCTGGTGAACAGTTATCACTTGTTGACCAAATACAGTGTTGTGTCTTTGGTTATGCCGGATTAAGTGATGTGACATGCTATTTTATAAAATCCTTTCTTTGTAATGAATATTACCTGATTGAACTAATCATGTAAATGTAATTAACTAGAATGTCGGGGCACCACGAAATAATGTTTATAAAGCTGTTATCTTCCGAATAAACTCTTAAAGACCGAGTAATATTTTACATCAATAGCAGTCAACATTAATCGGCACCTTAATTCAGTCTCATCTGAAAGTTATAAATTCTTGGTTATCTTCACAAACAAACCCTGGCTAACAAGTTGAATCAGCAATTCAAAATTGGGTTTCATTATTTATTTACTAAATACATAAGTAATCACACAGAATTACACATACACAGAATGAATCATACCTTGATTACAAATGATGTCATAAAGGAAAACGTCTCTAGCGGACGGAACAGATATGACAGCTGGTTACACAAAAGAAAAGGGGCTGGGTTTGAGTGAAAGAGCGGGAAGACTGAGGAACAAAGGGAGAAGCGATGTCTCTATTGTAAATATGGTATCTTATGCATTCTAAATTACCGCCCATTTGGAAAAGGAAAATGCAATAAATATTTACTCTGAGCTGCGCTTCGGTAATTTGGTGGTAGATGGAAGGCCGTGTTGCCCAACCGAGTTCTATTGAACAATGTCTCTGCTGGTAAATTGGATACGTTGTAGTAATGTCGTTGTGTGGTAGACGGGATACTCTGTCTGTTCTTTCCTAAGCTCACTTTTGCAGCTGCTGTTGCTAACTCAACGGCTAGGAGGTATCACTTCTGTAGTGAATAAGAGTTCATACCATTCGCAACCAAATCTCACGCTCAGGTTGGCTTCGTTCTGTAGTTATTATCTGAACCATTCTGACATCGGTTCGTCATCCTAATTTACCCGGAACAGTTATTATCTGAACCATTCTGACATCGGACCGTCATCCTAATGTACCCGGAACAGTTATTATCTGAACCATTCTGACATCGGATCTTCATCCTAATGTACCCGGAACAGCTATTATCTGAACCATGCTGACATCGGACCGGCATCCTAATGTACCCGGCACAGCTATTATCTGAACCATTCTGACATCGGATCGTCATCCTAATGTACCCGGAACAGCTATTATCTGAACCATTCTGACATCGGATCGTCATCCTAATGTACCCGGAACAGTTATTATCTGAACCATTCTGACATCGGACCGTCCTCCGAATGTACCCAGAACAGTTATTATCTGAACCCTTCTGACATCGGATCTTCATCCTAATGTACCCAGAACAGTTATTATCTGAACCCTTCTGACATCGGATCTTCATCCTAATGTACCCAGAACAGGAGGTTACATTTTCGTCAAGACTTTATATAGTGGAGGGAGAAGGGTGTGTTTTCATAGTTTACAGCCCATGTCTCTTCACAGGGGCGGGTCACTGATTGAGCAGAGCCCTAAACCTTATGAAAACCCAAAACCCAAATGAAGCTAAAATTACATTTAATCTTTTCACCAATAATGTTATATTCAAACATTTAAATTGAACAACAATTCCATGTGAATCCGATAACTACAATGCTCAGACTAGAGTTTATGTCATCCTATCATTGATGAGAATATCTCAGATGACAACCGAACTGACATCATATTCATTAAGTACCCACGCATATGTTCAACTGGTCGGATTACCAGAATATGGTTCATTTGCTCCCACCTTCTGATGTTCCCAGAAACTCTATGTTAACCAAGGGTTTTTTAAATGTTACATCAGTAGGGTAGAGAGAGGAAAAGGGGGGGGAAGAGGTATTTGTGACAGTCATAAACCTATCCCCAGGCCAACGTCATGACAACAGGAATACTGACCTCAGAGTCTCCAGTTTACAGTGGGGATTCCCCAGTCCAGCAGAGAGCAGCTTCACTCCTGAATCCTTCAGGTCATTGTTACTCAGATCCAGCTCTCTCAGGTGTGAGGGGTTTGACCTCAGAGCAGAGGCCAGAGAAGCACAGCCTTTGTCCGTGACTCCACAGCCTGACAGCCTGACAAAGAGATCATCATGATTTCACAAACACACTGTTCATTTAACACCAGGATTGTAGAAGGACAATTGCAGATGCATTTGGTTCATTCTCTCAAACAACATATATAGTAGATTCATCTTCTGTCTCCTAGAATTTTATGGTTATTTTATTATACTAATGTGAACAGCAATGTACTGATTCAATATGTTATTCAACAATATACATATTTTTCTCTAAACTGAATATTTCATCCTGCTGATTAGTTCTTAAATATCATTGTATTTACTCACAGAGCAGCTCTGGAGGCGTTGACCACTGGCAGCAGCCTCAGAAGACCTTCCTCTGATCTGGAGTATTTCTTCAGATCAAACACATCCAGCTCCTTTTCTGAAGACAGCAACACAAAGACCAGAGCTGACCACTGTGAAGGTGAGAGTTTGGCTTCTGAGAGACTTCCTGAGCTCAGGTAGCTTTGGATCTCCTCCACTAAAGAATGGTCATTCAGTTCATTCAGACAGTGGAACAGATTGATGCACCTCTCTGGAGAGGGATTCTCCCTGATCTTCTTCTTGATGTACTTGACTGTTTTTTCATGGCTCTGTGAGCTGCTTCTTGTCTTTATCAGTAGACCTCGTAAGTGCTTCTGATTGGACTCCAGTGAGAGGCCCAGAAGGAAACGGAGGAAAAGGTCCAGGTTTCCTGTCTCACTTTGTAAGGCTTCATCCACAGCACTCTTGTAGACGGTGACTTTAATTTTCTGTCTGATCCTCACATAAAAGTTCCTGGACGCTGATTGAGGTTCGGCCATTAGATTCTCATTGTTGCTGAATGAAAGGAACACATATACAGCAGCCAGAAACTCCTGAATGCTCAGATGCACGAAGCAGTACACCTTGTCCTGGTACAGCCCACATTCCTCTTTAAAGATCTGTGTGCACAATCCTGAGTACACTGAGGCTTCGTTGACATCAATGCCAGCCTCCTTCAGGTCTTCTTCATAGAAAATCAGATTGCCATTCACAAGCTGTTGAAATGCCAGTTTTCCCAGTGACAGAATGCTCTCTTTATTCCAGTGTGGACCTGTCTCTTCTTTCCCAAGATACTTTTCGTTCTTCTTTATAGTATGAAACACCACAAGGTGTGTGTACATCTCAGTCAGAGTCTTGGGCATCTCTTCTCTCTTATGTTTCAGCATGTGTTCAAGGACTGTTGCAGAAATCCAACAGAAGACTGGAATGTGGCACATGATGTGGAGGCTCCTTGATGTCTTTATGTGTGAGATGATTCTGCTGGCCAGGTCCTCATCACTGAATCTCTTCCTGAAGTACTCCTCCTTCTGTGGGTCATTGAACCCTCGTACCTCTGTCACCTGGTCAACACACTCTGAAGGGATCTGATTGGCTGCTGCAGGTCGGGTAGTTATCCAGAGGAGAGCAGAGGGAAGCAGGTTTCCCTTGATGAGATTTGTCAGCAGAACATCCACTGAGGTTGACTTTGTGACGTCACAACAGATCTTGTTCTTCTGGAAGTCTAGGGGCAGTCGGCACTCATCCAGACCATCAAAGATGAACAGAACTTTGTACTTGTTGTAGTTGGAGATTCTTGATTCTTTGGTTTCCATTGAGAAGTGGTTGAGAAGTTCAATCAAAGTGTGTTTTTTCTCTTTCATCAAATTCAGCTCCCGAAAAGGGAATGAAAAACAAATTGGACATCCTGATTTGCTTTTCCTTCAGCCCAGTCCAGAATGAACTTCTGCACAGAGACTGTTTTTCCAATGCCAGCGACTCCCTTTGTCAGCACAGTTCTGATAAGTTTGTCTTGTCCAGTTAAGGGTTTGAAGATGTCGTTACATTTGATTGCAGTCTCTGGTCTTGCTTGTTTCCTGGTTGTTGTCTCAATCTGTCTCAGCTCATGTTCATTATTGACCTCTCCTGTTCCACCCTCTGTGATGTAGAGCTCTGTGTAGATCTTATTGAGAAGTGTTGGGTTTCCTTGTTTAGCGATCCCCTCAAATACACATTGAAATTTCTCCTTTAGATGAGATTTGAGTTCACGTTGGCAAATCACAGCAAGCTCATCTGAATGAAGAAATAACACAGAGGATATTAATATTACATCTGATTGAATGCCTACAGTATTGTTAGACTGTGCTATAATGTTTAAATTGTAATAATGTATTCTCTTACTGTAACTGTCTGTATAAATGTGTAAATGTTTTCATTATACATTACACACTGGTGTGACTGATTTATATCATTATTGATGGTATTATTAATTATCTTTTGTCTAAATTAATCACCACAACACATCCCTGCTGGTACTGTACTTGATGAGGTCACTAGGTGTTGTGTTAATTCTGGTACAATATAAGTGTTACACGGCTACTTTAGCTGTACTTTAGCTACAGCTTTTAAATGTTTGTTATAAAACAGCATTCATCATGAGGCAGACAGCTCTTACTTTTCTCCAGTGTGTCAGCAAGCTCCTTCTGGTTCATTTTCCTCAGGACGTGCAGTGTGATCTTCAGAGCCCCCTCTCTGGCACTGCTCTCCTGCTTCTCATCTTCAGCATCCACTTTCTTATCCTGCTTCTGACTCTCAAAGCCTTGTGGGAGTTCTGGACTAAGAATCCTCTTGAACATCTTCAGCTCGTTCTTCACAAATGTCATAATATTCTCTTCAAGCAACTGAAATAAATAAAGTAAATAATTTAAGCAAGAGAATAAATGCTTTCTCATGAACACATTAATGAATGATTGACAGATCAACTTTACTTGAGGTAAACAAAAACAAATGTACATAACAGGACCACATACACTGAATATAGAGGCCAGGTCTGTTTGATGACTCTGGGAAGACTGACCACTGAGAATCTCTGACTCTGATGTCTCCTGTTGGTCTCTGTTGACAAAACATCAAAGGATTGCACACACACACACACACACACAAAATACATTAAAAAAATTAAGAAATGGGAAAATGGGAGAGGAGAAATTACTATAGACAGTGTTGTTTAACTCACTGACCATGACCCTTGAGTTCTTCTTACCTTTGTTCAGTAGAAACGTCTCCCTCTCTAAACACTATAGGAGGATCCATAGACTTGTCACTCTTCATGGACACACAGCTGGGTACAGGGGAGGCTGGTCTCTCCTGCTTGATTGGACTTCAACACAACAGAGACAAACATTCCATATCTCATCTACTCTGAGCTCAGATGGGGAAAAATAAGAAGAGTTTCATTCCAAAACAACATATATATATATATATATATATATATATGTAAAAGTGATTTTCTTGTTTCAAGCAATTACGAGAGCAACAAAACTATTAACAAGGGAAGGACTGGATGAACATGTATCTGCTACCAGTACATATTACAATTCATATACACAAAGACAGCAGACAATATTATTAACAACTAACTATGAAGAACAATATACACATGTCACACAACTCACTTTGTGAACACACACCATCCCATAAGTCCAGAAAGATGTTATTGAGTCCAGCTGTTGGATGGGCAGAGATGTTGCTCTCTGTCACTGCTTGAGGGAGACTGAGAATATTGTGTAACCTGCAGAGTCACGATGATGGGCAGATGTCCGGCCCCTAGCAACCTCCCTAGCAACCACCCTAGCAAACTCCCTAGCAACCCCCTAGCAACCTTCCTAGCAACCTTTCAGGGCACATTTTGAGAAACTGGTTTATGGTTCCCCCTAGACTCTCAGGCTCTTGGGGGGTTGGGAGTGGAGTGTACTGCTTGGGGTTGTGAGGTGCTGATAACAGTTACCGCAGGGAATTCATAACAGAGATTTTTCCCAAGACAATCGTTATTAATGTTTTACTTGAAAACGCTCTTAATGTAACGCCTGCCTCACACCACTCGTAGAACAGCTAAGTGCATTGTCACTTTGAACACAGAAGATCTCTGCTAAACATAATATCACATGGTTTATCCGTCTCTCAGTGACCACCGATAACTTCAGAACAAAGTTGACTACAAATACAAAGTTGCCAAAGTTGTCTTTGCGATTGATACAAACAAGCGACGTGGAAAATGATGCTTCAAATGAAAACTGAGATGACGGGATTAAAATATAAAACAGTTACAGCTACAGACGCTTTTCATTCATATTGAAATACATTTCATGTTCAATCAATTCAGTTTTATTTGCTACTTTTAAACAGCTGTCTGTAATTTGTCTCAATTTATTTCATGATGTTTAGACTGGAAAGAGGTGGAGGGCGCTCAACCAGTGTGAGTCGAGGTCCAACCCCAGAATTCTATCCGCATTGAAAAGGAAAAGGCGCAACCATCGCTCACCATTACTTTCATCAGAATAACCAAACAAAGACAATGGACAAGTTCATGTAGGGCAGGGGTGTCAAACTCATTCCATGGAGGGCCTAGTGTCTGCTGTTTCTTGGTTTTTCCTTTCGATTAAGACCTAGACAACCAGGTGAGGGGAGTTCCTTAGTAATTAGTGACCTTAATTAATCAAACAAGTACAAAGAAGGAGTGAAAACCTGCAGACACTCTGCCCTCTGTGGAGTCTGACACGTGATATAGAGGAGGGGAAGACACTTAGGGAGAAAACTCTCTTCAGCTGGTGGTGCTAATGAGAGAAGGTGTGGTAGACTATACAGGTTGGTCCTCAGGGTGAAAGGGCTACTGTTGTTAATGCCTCCCCCTAGTGGTCAAATACAGAAATGGAACCAGTAAAAGCCACCTGACACCCGACTCAAGTGGATGTTCATAATACCCATAAAAACACAGAAATGGGTGAATAGTTTCTTCCTCCATAATGTTTCACATGGTGAAATCTATTAAAGTTTTGGCCTTTTGGCCGTTTTCGGCAACAGCTCAGAGATGGCACCTACAAAGGTTCTAACGATGAACTGAGCCTCAAGATGATTTTGGAAAACAGGGCCCTGGATAAAAATATCTGCTAAATTAAAAAAATAAATGTTTACATACGTATCTCATATTACTGTACATATATATTTTTTTGTACATTTTATAATATTGATGTCACAAACGAATCATTTGTACTGTTCTTAATTAAAACGTTTGTTGTTTGTGACATTTGACTGGGTAAAACCAGTACCACAATCAGTACTACTGACTTCTCTGAGAGTGACATTTGACTGGGTAAAACCAGTACCACAATCAGTACTACTGACTTCTCCGAAAGTGACATTTTACTGGGTAAAACCAGTACCACAATCAGTACTACTGACTTCTCTGAGAGTGTCATTTGACTGGGTAAAACCAGTACCACAATCAGTACTACTGACTTCTCTGAGAGTGTCATTTGACTGGGTAAAACCAGTACCACAATCAGTACTACTGACTTCTCTGAGAGTGACATTTGACTGGGTAAAACCAGTACCACAATCAGTACTACTGACTTCTCTGAAAGTGACATTTGACTGGGTAAAACCAGTACCACAATCAGTACTACTGACTTCTCTGAAAGTGACATTTGACTGGGTAAAACCAGTACCACAATCAGTACTACTGACTTCTCTGAGAGTGTCATTTGACTGGGTAAAACCAGTACCACAATCAGTACTACTGACTTCTCTGAGAGTGTCATTTGACTGGGTAAAACCAGTACCACAATCAGTACTACTGACTTCTCTGAGAGTGACATTTGACTGGGTAAAACCAGTACCACAATCAGTACTACTGACTTCTCTGAGAGTGTCATTTGACTGGGTAAAACCAGTACCACAATCAGTACTACTGACTTCTCTGAGAGTGACATTTGACTGGGTAAAACCAGTACCACAATCAGTACTACTGACTTCTCTGAGAGTGACATTTGACTGGGTAAAACCAGTACCACAATCAGTACTACTGACTTCTCTGAGAGTGACATTTGACTGGGTAAAACCAGTACCACAATCAGTACTACTGACTTCTCTGAGTGTCATTTGACTGGGTAAAACCAGTACCACAATCAGTACTACTGACTTCTCTGAGAGTGAGGCAGATGTATAGCAGCATTTTGCATACAGAAAAAAACCCTGTGATGATTTGTCTTTCTTAAATGAAACCATCAAGTGATAGATTTTAATACCCCATAAAGACAAAGTGAAAACAGATTTTTTGTCTTTTTTGCTAATTTATTTAAAAAAAAGATGAAATACTTTATTTACATAAGTATTCAGACCCTTTGCTATGAACCTCTAAATTGTGTTCAGGTGCATCCTGTTTTCCATTGATCATCCTTAAGATGTTTCTACAACTTGATTGGAGTCCACCTGTGGTAAATTCAATTGATTGGACATGATTTGGAAAGCCACACACCTTTCTATATAAGGTCCCACAGTAGACAGTGCATGTCAGAGCAAAAACCAAGCAATGATGTTGAAGGAATAGTCCATAGAGCTCCGAGACAGGATTGTGTTGAGGGTACAAAACAATTTCTGCTGCATTGAAGGTCCCAAAGAACACAGTGGCCTCCATCATTCTTAAATGGAAGACGTTTGGAACCACCAGGACTCTTGCTAGAAGCATGGTGGTGGCAGCATCATGCTGTGGGGGTGTTAATCAGGGGCAGGGACCCTTTCAGAATAAGGCTGTAACGTACCAAAATGAGGAAAAAGTCAAGGGGTCTGAATACTTTCCGAATGCACTTTAACTGTTCTGTGATTGGTCTGAGGCAGGAGTTAGATTATGAGTGTTTTCAAATGCGATTTTAATAAGGATGAACTTAGCCTAACTGGGCCCAGATCAGTTGACATAACATTATAGGCCTACCAGTAGCAGGACAGAGAATGTAGCCAAGGCCAGATATTTTTCACAACATTTCCTACAGAGACCATCAGGTCAGTCAGCATGATAAGTGACTACAGCTCAAACCTACTCTGACTATATAATGTCTGACGATTACCTAACTTTATGTGCCGCCTCTTTATTCAGCCAGCTTTGTTCTGACTTTAACTAGGCTAGTACTGACAGAGAGATAAGACCTGGGTTCTGTCAGGTGGTCTATATATATATATATATATACTGGCAGTAGGAGTGGCTAGTACTGATAGAGAGATTAGACCTGGGTTCTGTCAGGTGGTCTATATATATATATATATACTGGCAGTAGGAGTGGCTAGTACTGATAGAGAGATAAGACCTGGGTTCTGTCAGGTGGTCTATATATATATATATATACTGGCAGTAGGAGTGGCTAGTACTGATAGAGAGATAAGACCTGGGTTCTGTCAGGTGGTCTATATATATACTGGCAGTAGGAGTGGCTAGTACTGATAGAGAGATAAGACCTGGGTTCTGTCAGGTGGTCTATATATATATATATACTGGCAGTAGGAGTGGCTAGTACTGATAGAGAGATAAGACCTGGGTTCTGTCAGGTGGTCTATATATATACTGGCAGTAGGAGTGGCTAGTACTGATAGAGAGATAAGACCTGGGTTCTGTCAGGTGGTCTATATATATATATATATATATATACTGGCAGTAGGAGTGGCTAGTACTGATAGAGAGATAAGACCTGGGTTCTGTCAGGTGGTCTATATATATATATATATATACATACTGGCAGTAGGAGTGGCTAGTACTGATAGAGAGATCAAATCAAATCAAATCAAATTTTATTTGTCACATACACATGGTTAGCAGATGTTAATGCGAGTGTAGCGAAATGCTTGTGCTTCTAGTTCCGACAATGCAGTAATAACGAGCAAGTAATCTAACTAACAATTCCAAAAAAAAACTACTGTCTTATACACAGTGTAAGGGGATAAAGAATATGTACATAAGGATATATGAATGAGTGATGGTACAGAGCAGCATAGGCAAGATACAGTAGATGATATCGAGTACAGTATATACATATGAGATAAGTATGTAAACCAAGTGGCATAGTTAAAGTGGCTAGTGATACATGTATTACATAAGGATGCAGTCGATGATATAGAGTACAGTATCAACGTATGCATATGAGATGAACAATGTAGGGTAAGTAACATTATATAAGGTAGCATTGTTTAAAGTGGCTAGTGATATATTTACATAATTTCCCATCAATTCCCATGATTAAAGTGGCTGGAGTAGAGTCAGTGTCATTGACAGTGTGTTGGCAGTAGCCACTCAATGTTAGTGGTGGCTGTTTAACAGTCTGATGGCCTTGAGATAGAAGCTGTTTTTCAGTCTCTCGGTCCCAGCTTTGATGCACCTGTACTGACCTCGCCTTCTGGATGACAGCGGGGTGAACAGGCAGTGGCTCGGGTGGTTGATGTCCTTGATGATCTTTATGGCCTTCCTGTAGCATCGGGTGGTGTAGGTGTCCTGGAGGGCAGGTAGTTTGCCCCCGGTGATGCGTTGTGCAGACCTCACTACCCTCTGGAGAGCCTTACGGTTGAGGGCGGTGCAGTTGCCATACCAGGCGGTGATACAGCCCGCCAGGATGCTCTCGATTGTGCATCTGTAGAAGTTTGTGAGTGCTTTTGGTGACAAGCCGAATTTCTTCAGCCTCCTGAGGTTGAAGAGGCGCTGCTGCGCCTTCCTCACGATGCTGTCTGTGTGAGTGGACCAATTCAGTTTGTCTGTGATGTGTATGCCGAGGAACTTAAACTTGCTACCCTCTCCACTACTGTTCCATCGATGTGGATGGGGGGGTGTTCCCTCTGCTGTTTCCTGAAGTCCACAATCATCTCCTTAGTTTTGTTGACGTTGAGTGTGAGGTTATTTTCCTGACACCACACTCCGAGGGCCCTCACCTCCTCCCTGTAGGCCGTCTCGTCGTTGTTGGTGATCAAGCCTACCACTGTTGTGTCGTCCGCAAACTTGATGATTGAGTTGGAGGCGTGCATGGCCACGCAGTCGTGGGTGAACAGGGAGTACAGGAGGGGGCTCAGAACGCACCCTTGTGGGGCCCCAGTGTTGAGGATCAGCGGGGAGGAGATGTTGTTGCCTACCCTCACCACCTGGGGCGGCCCGTCAGGAAGTCCAGTACCCAGTTGCACAGGGCGGGGTCGAGACCCAGGGTCTCGAGCTTGATGACGAGCTTGGAGGGTACTATGGTGTTGAATGCCGAGCTGTAGTCGATGAACAGCATTCTCACATAGGTATTCCTCTTGTCCAGATGGGTTAGGGCAGTGTGCAGTGTGGTTGAGATTGCATCGTCTGTGGACCTATTTGGGCGGTAAGCAAATTGGAGTGGGTCAAGGGTGTCAGGTAGGGTGGAGGTGATATGGTCCTTGACTAGTCTCTCAAAGCACTTCATGATGACGGATATGAGTGCTACGGGCGGTAGTCGTTTAGCTCAGTTACCTTAGCTTTCTTGGGAACAGGAACAATGGTGGCCCTCTTGAAGCATGTGGGAACAGCAGACTGGTATAGGGATTGGTTGAATATGTCCGTAAACACACCGGCCAGCTGGTCTGCGCATGCTCTGAGGGCGCGGCTGGGGATGCCGTCTGGGCCTGCAGCCTTGCGAGGGTTAACACGTTTAAATGTCTTACTCACTTCGGCTGCAGTGAAGGAGAGACCGCATGATTCCGTTGCAGGCCGTGTCAGTGGCACTGTATTGTCCTCAAAGCGGGCAAAAAAGTTATTTAGTCTGCCTGGGAGCAAGACATCCTGGTCCGTGACTGGGCTGGGTTTCTTCCTGTAGTCCGTGATTGACTGTAGACCCTGCCACATACCTCTTGTGTCTGAGCCGTTGAATTGAGATTCTACTTTGTCTCTGTACTGGCGCTTAGCTTGTTTGATAGCCTTGCGGAGGGAATAGCTGCACTGTTTGTATTCAGTCATGTTACCAGACACCTTGCCCTGATTAAAAGCAGTGGTTCGTGCCTTCAGTTTCACACGAATGCTGCCATCAATCCATGGTTTCTGGTTAGGGAATGTTTTAATCGTTGCTATGGGAACGACATCTTCAACGCACGTTCTAATGAACTCGCACACCGTATCAGCGTATTCGTCAATGTTGTTGTCTGACGCAATACGAAACATCTCCCAGTCCACGTGGTGGAAGCAGTCTTGGAGTGTGGAGTCAGCTTGGTCGGACCAGCGTTGGACAGACCTCAGCGTGGGAGCTTCTTGTTTTAGTTTCTGTCTGTAGGCAGGGATCAACAAAATGGAGTCGTGGTCAGCTTTTCCGAAAGGGGGGCGGGGCAGGGCCTTATATGCGTCGCGGAAGTTAGAGTAACAATGATCCAGGGTCTTTCCACCCCTGGTTGCGCAATCAATATGCTGATAAAATTTAGGGAGTCTTGTTTTCAGATTAGCCTTGTTAAAATCCCCAGCTACAATGAATGCAGCCTCCGGATAAATCGTTTCCAGTTTGCAGAGAGTTAAATAAAGTTCGTTCAGAGCCATCGATGTGTCTGCTTGGGGGGGGATATATACAGCTGTGATTATAATCGAAGAGAATTCTCTTGGTAGATAATGCGGTCTACATTTGATTGTGAGGAATTCTAAATCAGGTGAACAGAAGGATTTGAGTTCCTGTATGTTTCCTTCATCACACCATGTCACGTTGGCCATAAGGCATACGCCCCCGCCCGTCTTCTTACCAGAGAGATGTTTGTTTCTGTCGGCGCGATGCGTGGAGAAACCCGCTGGCTGCACCGCTTCGGATTGCGTCTCTCCAGTGAGCCATGTTTCCGTGAAGCAGAGAACGTTACAGTCTCTGATGTCCCTCTGGAATGCTACCCTTGCTCGGATTTCATCAACCTTGTTGTCAAGAGACTGGACATTGGCAAGAAGAATGCTGGGGAGTGGTGCACGATGTGCCCGTCTCCGGAGTCTGACCAGAAGACCGCTTCGTTTCCCTCTTTTTCTGAGTCGTTTTTTTTTGGTCGCTGCATGTGATCCACTCGGTTACACTGGTTGTAAGGCAGAACTCAGGATCCGCATCGCGAAAAACATATTCTTGGTCGTACTGATGGTGAGTTGACGCTGATCTTATATTCAGTAGTTCTTGTCGGCTGTATGTAAAGAAACCTAAGATGACCTGGGGTACTAGTGTAAGAAATAACACGTAAAAAAACAAAAAACTGCATAGTTTCCTAGGAACGCGAAGCGAGGCGGCCATCTCTGTCGGCGCCGGAAGTACGACCTGGGTTCTGTCAGGTGGTCTATATATATATATACTGGCAGTAGGAGTGGCTAGTACTGATAGAGAGATAAGACCTGGGTTCTGTCAGGTGGTCTATATATATACTGGCAGTAGGAGTGGCTAGTACTGATAGAGAGATAAGACCTGGGTTCTGTCAGGTGGTCTATATATATACTGGCAGTAGGAGTGGCTAGTACTGATAGAGAGATAAGACCTGGGTTCTGTCAGGTGGTCTATATATATACTGGCAGTAGGAGTGGCTAGTACTGATAGAGAAATAAGACCTGGGTTCTGTCAGGTGGTCTATATATATACTGGCAGTAGGAGTGGCTAGTACTGATAGAGAAATAAGACCTGGGTTCTGTCAGGTGGTCTATATATATATATATACTGGCAGTAGGAGTGGCTAGTACTGATAGAGAGATAAGACCTGGGTTCTGTCAGGTGGTCTATATATATATATACTGGCAGTAGGAGTGGCTAGTACTGATAGAGAGATAAGACCTGGGTTCTGTCAGGTGGTCTATATATATACTGGCAGTAGGAGTGGCTAGTACTGATAGAGAGATAAGACCTGGGTTCTGTCAGGTGGTCTATATATATACTGGCAGTAGGAGTGGCTAGTACTGATAGAGAGATAAGACCTGGGTTCTGTCAGGTGGTCTATATATATACTGGCAGTAGGAGTGGCTAGTACTGATAGAGAGATAAGATCTGGGTTCTGTCAGGTGGTCTATATATATATATATATACTGGCAGTAGGAGTGGCTAGTACTGATAGAGAGATAAGACCTGGGTTCTGTCAGGTGGTCTATATATATATATATATATATACTGGCAGTAGGAGTGGCTAGTACTGATAGAGAGATAAGACCTGGGTTCTGTCAGGTGGTCTATATATATACTGGCAGTAGGAGAAGCTAGTACTGATAGAGAGATTAGACCTGGGCTCAAAACACACCTCCAGGCTGTGTAAGGGCTATTTTACCAAGAAAGGGAGTGATGGAGTGCTGCATCAGATGACCTGGCCTCCACAATCCACTGACCTCAACCCGATTGAGATGGTTTGGGATGAGTCAGACAGCAGAGTGAAGAAAAAGCAGCCAACAAGGGCTCAGCATATGTGGGAACTCCTTCAAGACTGTTGGAAAAGCATTCCAGGTGAAGCTGGTTGAGAGAATGCCTAGAGTGTGCAAAGCTGTCATCAAGGCAAAGGGTGGCTATTTGAAGAATATAAAATATAAAATATATTTTGATTTGTTTAACACTTTTTTGGTTACTACATGATTCCATATGTGTTATTCCATAGTTTTGATGTCTTCACTATTACAGAAAACTATTGTAGAAAATATTAAAAATAAAGAAAAACTCTTGAATGAGTAGGTGTTCTAAAACATTTGACCGGTAGTGTACATAAAGTATGTAGGCACCCCTTCAAATAGGTGGATTTGGCTATTTCAGCCTCATCCATTGCTGACAGGTGTAGCACACCACCATGCTATCTCCATAGGCAAACATTTGCTGTAGAATAGCCTTACTGAAGAGCTCAGTGACTTTCAACTTGGCACCTTCATAGGATGCCACCTTTCTACCAAGTCAGTTCATCAAATTTGTGCCCTGCTAGAGTTTCCCTGTAAGTGCTGTTATTGTGAAGTGGAAACGTCTAGCAGCAACAACGGCTACACCGCCGAGTGCTGAAATGCATAAAAATGGTCTCTCCTCGGGTGCTAGACTCACTACAGAGTTCAAAACTGCCTCTGGAAGCAACGTCAGCACAATAACTGTTAGTTGGGAGCTTCATGAAATGGGTTTCCATGGCCGAGCAGCCACACACAAGCCTAAGATCACTATGCGCAATGCCAAGTGTCGGCTGGAGTGGTGTAAAGCTCACCGCCATTGGACTCTGGAGCAGTGGAATTGTGTTCTCTGGAGTTATGAATCACACTTCACCATTTGGCTGTCCGTCAGATGAATCTGGGTTTGGCTGATGCCAGGAGAACGCTACCTGCCGCAATGCATAGTGTAAAGTTTGGTGGAGGAGGAAAAATGGTCTGCGGTTGTTTTTCACTAAAGGGCAAAGCCCCTTAGTTCCAGTAAAGGGAAATATTAACGCTACAGTATACAATGACATTCTAGACAATTCTGTGCTTCCAACTTTGTGGCAGCAGTTTGGTGAAGACTTTTCCTGTTTCGACTTGACAATGCCCCCGTGCACAAAGCGAGGTCCATACATAAATGGTTTGTCGAGATCGGTGTGGAAGAACTTGAATGATCTGCACAGAGCCCTGACCTCAACCCCATCGAACATTGTTTGGATCAATTGGAACGCTGACTGTGAGCCAGACCTAATTGCCCAACATCAGTGCCCAACCTCAATAATGCTCTTATAGCTGAATGGAAGTAAGTCCCCTCAGCAATGTTCCAATATCTAGTGGAAAGCATTCCCAGAAGAGTGGAGGCTGTTAAAGCAACAAAAGGGGGAACAACTCCCTATTAATGCCCATGATTTTAGAATGAGATGACGAGCAGGTGTCCACATACTTTTGGTCATGCAGAGTATGGCTGCATAGCATTTTGTCTAAATTTTGGCATATTAACTAATGCTTATTTCTGAAGATTAACTCAGGTTTTGGCCCAGCGGCTAAGGAGTTGGGGCTTTGGCAGGAGTTGGACCTGTGGCTGAAAGGTGGCCAGTTCGAATCCCGGTCCAGCACTGGGAAAAAAATGGGCGGAATTGATCTGACCACTGGAGATCTGCTGGGTTCACATCCTCAATACAATGTACTGTACTGTATTGTACTGTACTGTACTGTATTGTACTGTACTGTATTGTACTGTAGTATACTGTATTGTACTGTAAAGAAGTCAGCCAGAGATGACTTGGATTAACATTCATAAGAGATGCCTCCCTGGCCACCAGTGCATAGGACAATACATTCTAAAATAACTATACTGGTATTCTTTTATCCATTATATATTTGTTTATTAAATTATATTCTTAGCTAAAAATGTTACTCTTTAATAGTAGGAGCCATAATTCATAAATGGCACCATGCAGGGTTCTATATGGAACCATTTTGGTTCAGTGAAGAAGAACCTCTAGAGTTCTGATCAAAGAACCCTATAAAAGGGGATTCTATATAGAACTTTCAGTGATTCCGTATATTAAGCAAGATAGAACCCTGTTTGGTTGAAACAGGAGAGAAGAGTGTGTTGATAAAACGGTTTATATTGTCAGAATTCAGCTTGTAACAACGATCAGAATTAGTCAAAACAATAAGGTAATGCATACCAACATACTAGGCAATAATTAACAGGAGGCAAAGTGGTCATGTCATGTGAAAATTATATCAAACATCTTACATTGAAACGAGTCCAGACAGGATAGAGAAGCCCTGGTTTAGCAGACGCTCTTATCCAGAGTGATTTACAGTAAGTGCATTCATCTGAAGAAAGCTAGTTGAGACAACCACATATCACAGTCCAAAGCCACTGGAAGTAGGGCTGCTGAGGGTGCTGAAGGATCTGAATTTAAAAACACATTTTTCTTCACAAAAGTAGTGCACTGGACCTTTACCAGTCCTGTATTAGTGGACCCATACAGCCGTCTGTATTAGTGGACCCATATAGCCGTCTGTATTAGTGGACCCATATAGCCGTCTGTATTAGTGGACCCATATAGCCGTCTGTATTAGTGGACCCATATAGCCGTCTGTATTAGTGGACCCATATAGCCGTCTGTATTAGTAGACCCATATAGCTGTTTGTAGCGGGCACCAAAAACATTTCTGATGGATATAGCGTTTTGGAAATACACTCCTTATAAATTCTTAAACAACATTGTCTTCTTACCTCTTAGATTTGATGTCATGTTCACCAGAGAGTTTCATTTTAGAGGCATGGCCCCCCTCCTCTCTCTTCCCAGAGAGATTCATTTTAGAGGCCGGATCCCCCTCTACTCTCTTCCCAGAGAGATTCATTATAGAGCTCTGACCCCTAAACAGAGATCCAGCATGTTGGTTGTGGTTAACACAGTGACAACTCATTATTGAAGGTCAATTGTTCTCTTTTATTTATTATCTTTTTGAGAAATACAACATTTCCTAACAGACACATCCAAACAGTCAGGTGATTTAATGCATCACATGAACATGTAGTGGTGACTGATATGTTTCACCTCTTCTCCATGTAGAGAAACTATTGATAATAAATTCTCACTCTCTTTTAATCATTTCACTCATTCTAGTGTGTTGCTTTGTTCAACAGCTATGCTATTATTATACTATTACTAAATTTAATTCATAATAACAATGTTAAGAAAAGTATGTTCAGTGGTTTAATACCAAATTACACAAGAAGCAGGAGATGTTGTCATTTTAAAAGAACAAATGTTTTGATATTTTGAAAGAGCATTCAGAACTATGATGCATGAACATTTTTACAAATGGTAAAACAACCAGATATACGAATCCTACAATACGATATATGTTTTTTACATTTGGCTTGCCTACGCCCCAGTTAGCGCCATTTTGTACGATTGAACTGTCACGTACCTGTCCCAGGTGAAATGGACTGTTAGATCTGAGTGTCACGTACCTGTCCCAGGTGAAATGGACTGTTAGATCTGAGTGTCATGTACCTGTCCCAGGTGAAATGGACTGTTAGATCTGAGTGTTTAACTGTCATTCACTATACTAAAATAACACCATTAATGTCCCTACACACTTCACAATAATCCCTGGGAAGAGTCTTACCTTGTAGGCTGAATTCACAACCAGAACTCAAGTCATTGAGATATTTTCCGTTCTGCTGAGAGAGCACCTTCCTGATGACAAGTGTCTCTGTATCTATGTTCTATGTACAGATGATCTTTGGATGCAATAATATCTGGTCAAAGTCTAGTGACTCAACACCATAATATAGCATAAACATAACAGTAGTTTAACCTTTGGCCAGTAAAGACCATGGCATATTATAACATGTAGAATCATTATGATGGATCCAGCGTCAACATATCTCTAACTTTAAACGATACAATGTGGTCCATGCACGGGCCCAATTTGGATATTTTCACTTAGGGGTGTACTCACTTTTGTTGCCAGCGGTTTAGACATTAATGGCTGTGTGTTGAGTTATTTTGAGGGGACAGCAAATGTACACTGTTATACAAGCTGTACACTCACTACTTTACATTGTAGCAAAGTGTCATTTCTTCAGTGTTGTCACATGAAACGATATACTCAAATATTTACAAAAATGTGAGAGGTGTACTCATTTTTGTGATATACTGTATATCAGAACAAATAGCAGCAGGAATGGTTATATATATATACTGTTAAAATATATATCAGTATATTATGGAAAGCAGTTATTGCAGCTAAATACAATTTTAATAAACCACATATACAATCCACCCACCTGAGCTGCATCAACACACCCTCCAACCCCTCCTGGGACCACCCCAACCCACCCTCCAACCCCTCCTGGGACCACCCCATCCCACCCTCCAACCCCTCCTGGGACCACCCCAACACCCTCCAAACCCTCCTGGTACCACCTCAACCCCTCCTGGTACCACCCCACCCCTCCTGGTACCACCCAAACCCACTCTCCAACCCCTCCTGGGACCACCCCAACACACCCTCCAACCCCTCCTGGGACCACCCCAACCCACCCTCCAACCCCTCCTGGGACCAACCCAACCCATCCTCCAACCCCTCCTGGGACCAACCCAACCCATCCTCCAACCCCTCCTGGTACCAACCCAACCCATCCTCCAACCCCTCCTGGTACCACCCCAACCCCTCCTGGGACCACCCCAACACACCCTCCAACCCCTCCTGGTACCACCCCAACCCACCCTCCAACCCCTCCTGGTACCACCCTCCAACCCCTCCTGGTACCACCCTCCAACCCCTCCTGGTACCACCCCAACCCACCCTCCAACCCCTCCTGGTACCACCCCAACCCACCCTCCAACCCCTCCTGGTACCACCCCAACCCAACAAACCTGATCTCTACGAAATGAAATACTAATTCAAGGGACACAATTGCACAAAAACTATAATGAACGGTCAATCTGTTGGGTAAAACCCACTACATTAGTTATTTTATGGTTTCAGGAGTAGATAACCAGCTGTGTTGTTTGGCTCGTCCCATGGATTCTAGCAGTGGATAGTTGTACATAAATGATGTCTATAAAAGTGCTGATCCAATGAGGTGTGATTGTATTCATCTTAGTTCCAACATCTCTTTAGGTGCTGTCCAACCTGATAACATTTAACGTATTTGCTGACAGTGGTGAATTATCATTCAGAAATAACAGTTTGGGGGAACAAGGTATGATAATATAGACTACATCTGATAAGACAGAGGATACCTCTTTCCAAAACATGTCCCCTGGTCACAACCAGTACATATGATTAAAGGAGCCCAAGGCACCTTGATTACATAGATCACACAGAAGAGAGGTTATGATTTTAATTAAATTATGTTTTCTAGGTGGAAGGTATACCCTGTGTATGAGATTAAAATGTATCAGCTGATGATTATGATTGTTAGATGAACCCACTAAGTTCCTGATGAAGTCAACTGGTGAGTCTCTTTAGCAGCTAGTTCCATGGACACACTGATTTCAATGTCCTTCGTCAAGGTCAGATGACTTTCAGTCAACAGTCTCTTGTGTATCTTCACTCTGTTGCCCACATACTAGTCTGTCTCTGATGATGTCATTTAGACCACCATTAAACTCAGTGTTCTGATAGTTTCTTTAATGCAACAGCAAACATTGGTACTGATTCTCCCTATTCCTGATGTCTCCTGTGGAACCTGAACCTTTCAGCATTAACTAGTGGTTCCTGTGAAAAATGTCCTTTAAGTATCTCCACAATATCCCCATACGTCTTATTACCTGATCTGTCTGGCTGTAGCAGGCTGTCTAGTAAATTACATGTCTTTGGCCCCATTACACTAAAACATGTAGGCACAATGTTGTCCTGATCAATGCCATTTACAAGAACAAAATATTTAAACTGTTTTGTATATGAGCTCCTCTGCTCAAAACTTTCATCAAACTGTTCAATGGTTCCAACAATTACAGACATTTTTCATTTCTCAAAAAGGTCCTGATTGTCACTCACTTCAATATCGTCCTCAACCAGAGCAATATTTGCCTCAGTCCTGTGATCTTTGTCACACCCTTATTTGTTTCCCCTGTCCTTGTGCTTGTCTTCACCCCCCACCAGGTGTCTCCCATCTCCCCCTACTATCCCGTGTATTTACACCTGCGTTTTCTGTTGCCTGTTCGACTTGTCCCGTCAAGTCCTACCAGTGTGTTCCTGTGATTCCTGTGCTCTAGTTTTTGTTTTTCCTAGTCTTCCCAGTTCTGACCTTTCTGCCTGTCCTCGTACCTGCCGTCCTGTACCTGCCGTCCTGTACCTGCCTGTCCTCGTACCTGCCGTCCTGTACCTGCCGTCCTGTACCTGCCGTCCTGTACCTGCCGTCCTGTACCTGCCTGTCCTCGTACCTGCCGTCCTGTACCTGCCTGACTCTGATTTGGATTATGATTATTTGCTTAGCTTACCTTTTGCCTGCCCCTTGTTCTATAATAAAAATAATGAAATCATTCAAATGAAATGAATAAATTAGGCCCTAATCTACAGATTTCACATGACTGAGAATACATATATGCATCTGTTGGTCACAGATACAGTTAAAGCCAGAAGTTTACATACTGTTACGCTCGTCGATGTCGATGTTGGATCGGACCAAGGTGCAGCTTGGAAGGCGTACATCATTCCTTTATTAAACGAACACCAAGAAAACACTAAATACAAACGAACGTAAAGCTCTGTAACGCTAAACAGCAACTATACAAAAACAAGATCCCACAAACTACAGGTGAAAAAAGGCTGCCTAAGTATGATCCCCAATCAGAGACAACGATAGACAGCTGCCTCTGATTGGGAACCATACCCGGCCAACGAAGAAATAGAAAACATAAATTGCCCACCCTGGTCACACCCTGATCTAACCAAAATAAAGAATAAAAAGGATCTCTAAGGTCAGGGCGTGACACATACACTTTAGCAAGTACATTTAAACTCAGTTTTTCACAATTCCTGACATTTAATCCTGGTAAAAATGTCCTGTTTTAGGTCAGTTAGGATCACCACTTTATTTTAAGAATGTGAAATGTCAGAATAATAGTTGAGAGAATGATTTATTTAAGCTTTTATTTCTTTCATCACATTCCCAGTGGGTAAGAAGTTTATATACACTCAATTAGTATTTGGTAGCATTACCTTAAAATTGTTTAACTTGGGCAAACATTTCGGGTAGCCTTCCACAAGCTTCTCACAATAAGTTGGGTGAATTGTGGCCCATTCCTCCTGACAGAGCTGGTGTAACGGAGTCAGGTTTGTTGGACTCCTTGCACACACACGCTTTTTCAGTTCTGCCCACACATTTTCTGTGGGATTGAGATCAGGGCTTTGTGATGGTCACTCCAATACCTTGACTTTGTTGTCCTTAAGCCATTTTGTCACAACTTTGGAAGTATGCTTGGGGTCATTGTCCATTTGAAACACCCATTTGCGACCAAGCTTTAACTTCCTGACTGATGTCTTGAGATGTTGCTTCAATATATCCACTTAATTTTCTACCCTTATGAAGCCATCTATCTTGTGAAGTGCATGATGCTGCCACCCCCGTGCTTCACGGTTGGGATGGTGTTCTTCGGCTTGCAAGCCTCGCACTTTTTCCTCCAAACATAACGATGGTGATTATAGCCAAGCAGTTCAATTTTTGTTTCATCAGACCAGAGGACATTTTTCCAAAGAGTACGATCTTTGTCCCCATGTGCAGTTTAAAACTGTAGTCTGGCTTTTTTATGGCGGTTCTGGAGCAGTGGCTTCTTCCTTGCTGAGCGGCCTTTCAGGTTATGTCGATATAGGACTCGTTTTACTGTGGAAATAGAGACTTTTGTACCTGTTTCCTCCAGCATCTTCACAAGGTCCTTTGCTGTTGTTCTGGGATTGTTTTTCACTTTTCGCACCAAAGTACATTCATCTCTAGGAGACAGAACGCATCTCCTTCCTGAGCGGTATGACGGCTGTGTGGTCCCATGGTGTTTATACTTGCTTACTGTTGTTTGTACAGATGAACGTGGTACCTTCAGGCATTTGGAAATTGCTCCCAAGGATGAACCAGACTTGTGGAAGTCTACAATTTCTTTTCTGAGGTCTTGGCTGATTTCTTTTGATTTTCCCATGATGTCAAGCAAAGAGGCACTGAGTTTGAAGGTAGGCCTTGAAATACATCCACAGGTACACCTCCAAATGACTCAAATCAGAAGCTTCTAAAGCCATGACATCATTTTCTGGAATTTTCCAAGCTTTAAATGCACAGTCAACTTAGTGTATATAAACTTCTGACCCACTGGAATTGTGATACAGTGAATTATAAGGGAAATAATCTCTGTAAACAATTGTTAAGTTAAGGAAAAATGTGATGCATCATGCACCAAGTAGATGTCCTAACCGACTTGCCAAAACTATAGTTTGTTGACAAGAAATTTGTGGAGTGGTTGAAAAACTAATTTTAATGACTCCAACCTAAGAGTATGTAAACTTCCGACTTTAACTGTAAATAGGAGCGTGGATCAGAAAACATTCAGTATCTCCAGTGACCACCATTTGCCTCATGCAACGCCACACATCTCCTTCGCATAGACTTGATCAGTATGTTGATTGCGGCCTGTGGAACGGAGTCCCACTCTTCTTCAATGGCTGTGCAAAGTTGCTGGATAGTGTGTGTGTGTGTGTGTGTGTGTGTGTGTGTGTGTGTGTGTGTGTGTGTGTGTGTGTGTGTGTGTGTGTGTGTGTGTGTGTGTGTGTGTGTGTGTGTGTGTGAACAATGTGTGTGTGTGTGTGAACAATGTGTGTGTGTGTGTGTGAACAATGTGTGTGTCCAGTGTGTGTGTGTGTGTCCAGTGTGCGTGTGTCCAGTGTGTGTGTGTGTCCAGTGTGTGTGTGGTGCATCTGAACCGTTCTCACAGGGCACAGGATCACAGAAAGAGAAAGACACAGAGTTACCATGGTTATTGTTTACAGGAATAAACTGGTCCAACCTGGCGTGTGTGTGTGTGTATTTAAATGTCATATTTTGATCAAACATAAAACACATGGTTAGATTGAAACATCATGTTGTGTTTGCCACAGTGACCACCTGACACAGGGACACTGAGGAGTCATCATCCCAAACCATGAATCCTGGATAGAGGGGCTCAGTGAATGTGGTGTGATATGTGTACAGGTGGGTCAGTGTGTCAGAGGAGACTCTGTAGAAGGACAGAGTGCCGGCTGGCCAGTCCAGATACACTCCTACTCTGTGGGAGCTGGAGGAGGGGACGTCTATGAGAGTGAGATTGTCATTGTGGCACGCTCTGTAACTGTTCTCAGAGCAGAACAGACTCCAGGACTTGTCATTGTATCCAATCACACAGTCATTACCCCTTCCTCTCCTGCTGATTCCTTTATATGTAACTCCTATGTCAGCTGCTTTCCCACTCCACTCTACCTCCCAGTAACAGAGTCCAGTCAGACCCTCTCTACACAGCACCTGTTCATCATCTTCAAATCTCTCTGGGTGATCAGGATACGGCTGCTCCTCTGTCCTCCATGTCACCTTTCTGTTCTCCTCAGACAGAGAGAGGTGTATGTTTATTGTGTTTGGGTCCATTGTGAGATCACAAGTATCTGATGGATGAAACCAGACACACACACACACACACACACACACACACACACACACAGACACACACACACACACACACACACACACACACACTGTTAAAGCAACTCTTTTTAACTTTGGTGTCCCTGATTTCTGCATCTGTAGAACTAACGCTCATATTTAATAATATGACCAAGTAAATAATGATGGTGGTCTTTGACTTTGACTTAACTTGAATTAAGACTTTTTCTTAGTCATATTCTTCACAGCAGCCAACACTCACATTTTCTAAGCCCAGGCTTCATTGTGTACTCTCCACCATGTTCCACACTGTAGCGGTAAGTAGTGGAACAGACAGTCATTGAGTGACACACACACACACACACACACTCATAACTTTGTCCAAGTGGTGTTCAGAATGTTTGTCTTGACTAGACTGATAACTCAAACATTTCTGATATGAACAGTGACATAAATCCTCTACATACCTGAGTTTCTCCAGTCTGCAGCGTGAATCCTCCAGTCCAGCAGAGAGCAGTCTGACTCCTGAGTCTCCTGGGTGATTGTAGCTCAGGTCCAGCTCTTTCAGGTGTGAGGGGTTTGACCTCAGAGCTGAGACCAGAGAAGCACAGCCTTCCTCTGTGACTAGACAGCCTGACAACCTGCAAAGAGTAAACAATTTTAAAAACCACACTGCTATTCTTTGGTGGAGAAAATAGTTGCAGTATATTTTTCCAACATATTCAGATACATCAGTGTCCTGAAACCTGCCATATCTATTCATAAATGGAAGTATCATTATTAACAATGACAAATGATCAAAGTACTGCTTGTAGATACTAACATGTACAGTACAAATATTTGAGTACGTTGACCAGACCATTTTAAAAAGCAGTATCAGTCAAAAGACAGTCAGTGAGGTATCAGATTTCGATAGTATTGAGTATTTTGTCCACACCATATCTATGTTGACAGTGAAGCTAACATTTTCAATTTAGTTCTATAATCCAGCATTTTGGATTTGAGATAATATGTTTCTTATGAGGTGGCAGTATATAATGTCACCATTTATTTGAGAGTATTTTCATTCATATTGTCACACTCTGACCATAGAGAGCCCTTGGTTCTCTATGGTGTAGTAGGTCAGGGCGTGACTAGGGGGTGTTCTAGTTCTATATTTCTATGTTGGTGTTTTGTATGGTTCCCAATTAGAGGCAGCTGGTAATCGTTGCCTCTAATTGTGGATCATATTTAGGTAGCCATTTTTCCCACCTGTGTTTGTGGGAAATTGTTTTGTGTTTGTGCATGTGCACCACTACTTTCACGTTTCGTTGTTGGTTTATTGTTTTAGTTTAAAGTTTCACCGTAATAAAGATGTGAAACTTCAATCACGCTGGTCCATCTCTCCTCACGATCGTGATACAGATGTTTCACAGTTTTGAAATGAAAGCACTTTTTGTACAGTTGAAGTCGTAAGTTTAAGTACACTTAAGTTGGAGTTATTAAAACTTGTTTTTCAACCACTCCACGCATTTCTTGTTAACAAACTATAGTTTAGGCAAGTTGGCTAGGACATCTGCTTTGTGCATGACACAAGTCATTTTTCCAACAATTGTTTACAGACAGATTATTTCACTTATAATTCACTGTATCACAATTCCAGTGGGTCAGAAGTTTACATACACTAAGTTGACTGTGCCTTTAAACAGCTTGGAAAATTCCAGAAAATGATGTCATGGCTTTAGAAGCTTCTGATAGGCTAATTGACATCATTTGAGTCAACTGGAGGTGTACCTGTGAATGTATTTCAAGGCCTACCTTCAAAGCTCAGTGCCTCTTTGCTTAACATCATGGAAAAATCTAAAGAAATCAGGAAAGACCTCAGGAAAACAATTGTAGACATCCACAAGTCTGGTTCATCCTTGGGAACAATTTCCAAATGCCAAAGGTACCACATTCATCTGTACAAACAATAGTACGCAAATATAAACACCATGGGACCACGCAGCCATCATACCGCTCAGGAAGGAGATGCGTTCTGTCTCATAGAGATGAACGTACTTTGGTGCGAAAAGTGTAAATCAATCCCAGAACAACAGCAAAGGACCTTGTGAAGATGGAGGAAACAGGTACAAAAGTATCTACATCCACATTAAAACAAGTCCTATATCGACATAACCTGAAAGGCCGCTCAACAAGGGAAAAGCCACTGCTCAAAAACCGGCATGAAAAAGCCAGACTAGAGTTTGCAACTGCACATGGGGACAAAGATCGTACTTTTTTGGAGAAATGTCTTCTGGTCTGATGAAACAAAAATAGAACTGTTTGGCCATAATGACCATCATTATGTTTGGAGGAAAAGGGGGAGACTTGCAAGCCGAAGAACACCTTCCCAACCGTGAAGCACGGGGTGGCAGCATCATGTTGTGGGGGTGCTTTGCTGCAGGAGGGACTGGTGCACTTCACAAAATAGATGGCATCATGAGATTGGGAAAATTAAGTGGATATATTGAAGCAACATCTCAAGACATCAGTCAGGAATTTTATTTTTATTTATTTTATTTTTTATTTATTTTATTTCACCTTTATTTAACCAGGTAGGCTAGTTGAGAACAAGTTCTCATTTGCAACTGCGACCTGGCCAAGATAAAGCATAGCAGTGTGAACAGACAACACAGAGTTACACATGGAGTAAACAATTAACAAGTCAATAACACAGTAGAAAAAAAAGGGGGAGTCTATATACATTGTGTGCAAAAGGCATGAGGAGGTAGGCGAATAATTACAATTTTGCAGATTAATAACACTGGAGTGATAAATGATCAGATGGTCATGTACAGGTAGAGATATTGGTGTGCAAAAGAGCAGAAAAGTAAATAAATAAAAACAGTATGGGGATGAGGTAGGTAAAAATGGGTGGGCTATTTACCGATAGACTATGTACAGCTGCAGCGATCGGTTAACTGCTCAGACAGCAGATGTTTGAAGTTGGTGAGGGAGATAAAAGTCTCCAACTTCAGCGATTTTTGCAATTCGTTCCAGTCACAGGCAGCAGAGAACTGGAATGAAAGGCGGCCAAATGAGGTGTTGGCTTTAGGGATGATCAGTGAGATACACCTGCTGGAGCGCGTGCTACGGATGGGTGTTGCCATCGTGACCAGTGAACTGAGATAAGGCGGAGCTTTACCTAGCATGGACTTGTAGATGACCTGGAGCCAGTGGGTCTGGCGACGAATATGTAGCGAGGGCCAGCCGACTAGAGCATACAAGTCGCAGTGGTGGGTGGTATAAGGTGCTTTAGTGACAAAACGGATGGCACTGTGATAAACTGCATCCAGTTTGCTGAGTAGAGTGTTGGAAGCAATTTTGTAGATGACATCGCTGAAGTCGAGGATCGGTAGGATAGTCAGTTTTACTAGGGTAAGTTTGGCAGCGTGAGTGAAGGAGGCTTTGTTGCGGAATAGAAAGCCGATTCTTGATTTGATTTTCGATTGGAGATGTTTGATATGAGTCTGGAAGGAGAGTTTACAGTCTAGCCAGACACCTAGGTACTTATAGATGTCCACATATTCAAGGTCGGAACCATCCAGGGTGGTGATGCTGGTCAGGCATGCGGGTGCAGGCAGCGAACGGTTGAAAAGCATGCATTTGGTTTTACTAGCGTTTAAGAGCAGTTGGAGGCCACGGAAGGAGTGTTGTATGGCATTGAAGCTCGTTTGGAGGTTAGATAGCACAGTGTCCAAGGACGGGCCGGAAGTATATAGAATGGTGTCGTCTGCGTAGAGGTGGATCAGGGAATCGCCCGCAGCAAGAGCAACATCATTGATATATACAGAGAAAAGAGTCGGCCCGAGGATTGAACCCTGTGGCACCCCCATAGAGACTGCCAGAGGACCGGACAGCATGCCCTCCGATTTGACACACTGAACTCTGTCTGCAAAGTAATTGGTGAATCAGGCAAGGCAGTCATCCGAAAAACCGAGGCTACTGAGTCTGCCGATAAGAATATGGTGATTGACAGAGTCAAATGCCTTGGCAAGGTCGATGAAGACGGCTGCACAGTACTGTCTTTTATCGATGCCGGTTATGATATCGTTTAGTACCTTGAGCGTGGCTGAGGTGCACCCGTGACCGGCTCGGAAACCCGATTGCACAGCGGAGAAGGTACGGTGGGATTCGAGATGGTCAGTGACCTGTTTGTTGACTTGGCTTTCGAAGACCTTAGATAGGCAGGGCAGGATGGATATAGGTCTGTAACAGTTTGGGTCCAGGGTGTCTCCCCCTTTGAAGAGGGGGATGACTGCGGCAGCTTTCCAATCCTTGGGGATCTCAGACGATATGAAAGAGAGGTTGAACAGGCTGGTAATAGGGGTTGCGACAATGGCGGCGGATAGTTTCAGAAATAGAGGGTCCAGACTGTCAAGCCCAGCTGATTTGTACGGGTCCAGGTTTTGCAGCTCTTTCAGAACATCTGCTATCTGGATTTGGGTAAAGGAGAACCTGGAGAGGCTTGGGCGAGTAGCTGCAGGGGGGGCGGAGCTGTTGGCTGAGGTTGGAGTAACCAGGCGGAAGGCATGGCCAGCTGTTGAGAAATGCTTGTTGAAGTTTTCGATAATCATGGATTTATCGGTGGTGACCGTGTTACCTAGCCTCAGTGCAGTGGGCAGCTGGGAGGAGGTGCTCTTGTTCTCCATGGACTTCGCAGTGTCCCAGAACTTTTTGGAGTTGGAGCTACAGGATGCAAACTTCTGCCTGAAGAAGCTGGCCTTAGCTTTCCTGACTGACTGCGTGTATTGGTTCCTGACTTCCCTGAACAGTTGCATATCGCGGGGACTATTCGATGCTATTGCAGTCCGCCACAGGATGTTTTTGTGCTAGTCGAGGGCAGTCAGGTCTGGAGTGAACCAAGGGCTGTATCTGTTCTTAGTTCTGCATTTTTTGAACGGAGCATGCTTATCTAAAATGGTGAGGAAGTTACTTTTAAAGAATGACCAGGCATCCTCAACTGACGGGATGAGGTCAATGTCCTTCCAGGATACCCGGGCCAGGTCGATTAGAAAGGCCTGCTCACAGAAGTGTTTTAGGGAGCGTTTGACAGTGATGAGGGGTGGTCGTTTGACAGCGGCTCCGTAGCGGATACAGGCAATGAGGCAGTGATCGCTGAGATCCTGGTTGAAGACAGCAGAGGTGTATTTGGAGGGCCAGTTGGTCAGGATGACGTCTATGAGGGTGCCCTTGTTTACAGATTTAAGGTTGTACCTGGTGGGTTCCTTGATGATTTGTGTGAGATTGAGGGCATCTAGCTTAGATTGTAGGACTGCCGAGGTGTTAAGCATATCCCAGTTTAGGTCACCTAACAGAACAAACTCTGAAGCTAGATGGGGGGCGATCAATTCACAAATGGTGTCCAGGGCACAGCTGGGAGCTGAGGGGGTCGGTAGCAGGCGGCAACAGTGAGAGACTTATTTCTGGAGAGAGTAATTTTCAAAATTAGTAGTTCGAACTGTTTGGGTATGGACCTGGAAAGTATGACATTACTTTGCAGGCTCTCTCTGCAGTAAACTGCAACTCCTCCCCCTTTGGCAGTTCTATCTTGACGGAAGATGTTATAGTTGGGTATAGAAATCTCAGAATTTTTTATGGCCTTCCTGAGCCAGGATTCAGACACGGCAAGGACATCAGGGTTAGCAGAGTGTGCTAAAGCAGTGAGTAAAACAAACTTAGGGAGGAGGCTTCTGATGTTGACATGCATGAAACCAAGGCTTTTTCGATCACAGAAGTCAACAAATGAGGGTGCCTGGGGACATGCAGGGCCTGGGTTTACCTCCACATCACCCGCGGAACAGAGGAGGAGTAGAATGAGGGTGCGGTTAAAGGCTATCAAAACTGGTCGCCTAGAGCGTTGGGAACAGAGAATAAAAGGAGCAGATTTCTGGGCATGGTAGAATATATTCAGGGCATAATTGGCAGACAGGGGTATGGTGGGGTGCGGGTACAGCGGATGTAAGCCCAGGCACTGGGTGATGATGAGAGAGGTTGTATCTCTGGACATGCTGGTTGTAATGGGTGAGGTCACCGCATGTGTGGGAGGTGGGACAAAGGAGGTATCAGGGGTATGAAGAGTGGAACTAGGGGCTCCATTGTAAACTAAAACAATGATAACTAACCTGAACAACAGTATACAAGGCATATTGACATTTGAGAGAGACATACAGCGAGGCATACAGTAATCACAGGTGTTGAATTGGGAGAGCTAGCTAAAACAGTAGCTAAAACAGTAGGTGAGACAACAACAGCTAATCAGCTAGCACAACAACAGCAGGTAAAATGGCGATGACTAGGCACGGAGGGGTCGGATTAACTACACACAGAGCCTGAGTGCAGCTGGGGCCGACAGATAAAACATAAACAAGCAGAATGGAGTACCGTGATTAATGGACAGTCCAGCATGCATCAGCTATGTAGCCAAGTGATCAGTGTCCAGGGGGCAGCGGTGGATGGGGCAGGGAAGCTGGACTGGCGAGTATTATCCAGGTAAGGTAAAAGCCGCTAGCAGTGGCTAACAATGACTAAATAGCTTGTAGCTAGTTAGCTGGTTAGCTTCTTGAGGTTCTTGAGTGTGTTCTAAAAATTAAAAATAATAGCGATTCCGTATCACATTGGGTGAGGCAGGTTACCGGAAGGTATAAACAAATGAAAAATCGAAAAGAGATTGAAAGTAAATATGGGTCCAGTGAGTGTTTGGGACGCGGCGATTCAGACGGTTAGCAGGCCTGTGCTAACAAGCTAACAGTTAGTAGGCCGGGGCTAAACAAGGTAGCAGTTAGCGGACCGGGGCTAAACAAGCTAGCAGTTAGCAGGCCGAATTAGCAAGCAAGGAGATAGCAAGGGCTAGAAAGTTAGCCTTTGGGGGGCGTCGCGATGGGGTGAGTCTGTTTATGCCTCTTCATGCGGTGACATCGATAGACCGGTCGTGGGTCCGGATATTGTAGCCCAGGAGTATGCTTCGGTGGTAGCACAGGAGCTCTGGCCGGGCTAGCTTCAAGCTATGTGGGTGGAAACGCTAGCCAGGAGTAATCATCCGGGGTTGCGGTTAGCTAGTTAGCTAGTTGTGAAGATCCAGCTGAAAATGTTCCGTTTACGGTGGGAATCCGGGGATAAAAAAAATATATATATATAGGTCCGTTATGCTCTGGTTAGAGTCGCGTTGTTCGAGCTGGCGAGAGCTTTCCCGAGCTAAAGGTTAGCTGATGACCGGTTAGCTGAAGACCGGTTAGCTGAAGACCGCTAGCAATGGTTTGTTGACTGATACCTGGTAGTTAGCTGGCTAGCTTCAGTTGAGGGGATCCGAAGTAAATATAAGTACTTTAGAGAAAAATAGCTACATTGGGTGAGGCGGGTTGCAGGAGAGTATTTAGAAGTTGAGGTTTAGCAAAATGTTTTAAAAGATATGCGAAGAAAAATATGTTAAAACAAAACAATATATACGATATATACAACCGACACGACACGACAAGACGTCCGACCTGCTACGCCTTCTTGGATCCAGGAAGTTAAAGCTTGGTCGCAAATGGGTCTTCCAAATGGACAATGACCCAAAGCATACTTCCAAAGTTGTAGCAAATTGACTTAAGGACAACAAAGTCAAGGTACTGGAGTGGCCATCACAAAGCCCTGACCTCAATCCCATAGAACATTTGTGGGCAGAACTGAAAAAGTGTGTGCGAGCAAGGAGGCCTACAAACCTGTCTCAGTTACACCAGCTCTGTCAAGAAGAATGGGCCAAAATTCACCCAACTTATTGTGGGAAGCTTTTGACCCAAGTTAAACAATTTAAAGGCAATGCTACCAAATACTAATCGAGTGTATGTAAACTTCTGACCCACTGGGAATGTGGTGAAAGAAATAAAAGCTGCAATAAATCATCTTCTCTACTAATTTTCTTACATTTCACATTCTTAAAATAAAGTTTTGATCCTAACTGACCTAAGACAGGGAATCTTTTACCAGGATTAAAAGTCAGGAATTGTGAAAAACTTAATTTAAACGTATTTGGCTAACATGCTGACCAGACCGGACACGTTGCGTGCAAAAACACGTCAAAATCCATGTTATCGGTTGTCGCAGTAATACTATGAAAGTGTAGATGCCAATCACCATATGAATTCAAAGATGAACTAGACTGGAAGGAGAGATGACTAGAAACGATTCGGTTGGCGGTTTTATGAGTGGATTAATTGTCGGAGTAGAGGACCTTGTGCATTTCAAGTAAAATAACATCTCAATGTTTATATCCCAGGACAAACTAGCAAGCAACAGCAAGCTAGCTAAATAGGACAAATTAGCTAGCAACAGCAAGCTAGCTACATAGGACAAATTAGCTAGCAACAGCAAGCTAGCTACATAGGACAAAGTAGCTAGCAACAGCAAGCTAACTAGCTAAATTGCCATACATGTTTAATGCTTTTCGACCTGTCCCCAAATTAATGTCATTGGTTCAGAGTTTGTTTCGATATTTTAACCAGCGTGTCGTGATCGCGTTTGGTGTAGGGGCACAAAATAAATGTATGAATGATAGCACATGATGGCGCACGCACGCAGCCGGTTTGGGTTCCGTGTAAGGTGTATGTAAACTTCAACTGTATCTACAGGAGTCCCCACATTTGAAGTCAATTATTCTGACGAATTTACTCAGTATATTAAAGTAGTCAAAAGTTTAGAATTTGGTCCCATAATCCTTACCCACAAGCAATACATCAAACTTGATTTGATTGTGTTGTTGATTATGTTTCGCCCAATAGTAACTGAAAGGTGGATGACGACTGGATCAATCTTCTGTCTAAGTGAGAAGATAACATTGTCACGAAGGTGGTGCCACTCCTTGTTCAGGCGGCGTTCGGCAGTCTTCGTCACAGGCTTTCTGCCACCAATCTACGTTTCTTTTTCCATTTGTTTTGTCTTGATTGTACACACCTGGTTCCCACTACGTTATTATTATTTCCCTATTTAACCCTCTGGTTCTCATTATGTTTTGTGTGTGATTGTTCCTGGTTTTGTGTTAGTCTTTTGTCTTAGGGTTTGTTATCCCTGCGTGCATTTATTGGCTGATTATTTTTTCAGAGTAAAGTACGTTATGTGACTCAGTTCTGTGTCCTGCGCCTGACTCCATCCTCACCTCTGCACAACTGACAAACATGTTTATCTAAACACTGCTAAATTAATTCTCATGACGTCATGATTAAGGAAAATCATGAATGAATCATGAATAATATTGAGTGAGAAAGTTACAGAGGCTACAAAAAACATGCTAATCTCTCACCATTTCCAATAACAGAGGGGAGGGGGTATGATCTTTGTGCCTCTGACCCTTTCTCATTCATCATCATTCACGATTCATTCATGATTATTCATAATCATGGTAGCATAAACATGAATGTAGAAGTGTTCAGAAACATCTTCTATTCTCACTGACAATACAAGTGGAGTGACTCCAAAATGACAGGACATTATTCACCGTTCTGTTTCTATTGGGAAAAACATCATCCAAAACAAACTGCAAATGCATTCAACAAGTTTGTAGAGTCACATACTTGATGTAATCACTGCAGGCAAAGACTGTGTCTAAAAACAAAGCATATTTATTTTTAAACGATAAGACAGATACGAATACCATCAAATAAAAGGTGGCATTCTGTACTGTCGCCTAATATGAAAAGTTCTATCTCAAATCAAAAATGTCCAAACTTATATGGTGTGGACGACTGTATGTGTGCCTGGTGGATCTGGCAAACAGTTATCACTTGTTGACCAACTACAGGAACACTGACCTCAGAGTCTCCAGTTTACAGTGGGGATTCCCCAGTCCATCAGAGAGAAGCTTCACTCCTGAATCCTTCAGGTCATTGTTAGTCAGATCCAGCTCTCTCAGGTGTGAGGGGTTTGACTTCAGAGCTGAGACCAGAGAACAACAGCCTTCCTCTGTGACTCGACAGTGTGACAGCCTGCAGAGAGTAAAATTATTTTAAAATCACACTGCTATTTTTCAGCTGTGAAAAAAAGAGTGGCAGTATATAATGTCACCTTTCATTTGAGAGTATATGTATACATATGTCTTTCACGTTTCGAAATGAAGGCACTTTATGTATCTAGTCCCCCCATTTGAAGAAGTCATATACTGACCAATTATAGTGTTTGGTCCCAAAACCTGTTGTTTGCATTTGAAGTTTGTTCTGGTTGTGTTTTGGGTTATGTTTTCCCCAATAGTAACTGAAAGGTGGATGATGACTGGATTAATCTTCTGTCTGAGTGAGTAGATATCATGCTTCTCATGTATCCCGATGATGCCATGATTAAGAAAAATGATGAGTGAGAAAGTTACAGAGGCTACAAAAAACAGCTAACCTCTCACCATGACCAATAACAGAGGGGGTATGATCTTTGTTCCTCTGACCCTATCTCATTCATCATAAGTCACGACTCATGCATACTTATTTATAATCATGGTAGTATCCACATATATGTAGAAGTGTTCAGAAACATCATCTATTCTTCCTTAAAATACAAGTGAAGTGACTCCAAAATGACAGGACATTATTCACCGTTCTGTTACTATTGGGAAAAACATCATCCAAAACAAACTGCAAATGTATTCAACAAGTTTGTAGAGTCACATAATTGATGCAATCACTGCAGGCAAAGAATATGGGAGCAAACTAAACTAAAAAAACTAAACTAAACTTATGACTGCTTTAAAGCTATGCCCCTTTTTCTACATTTCCACATGAATTACGTGCCCAAAGGAAACTGCCTGTAGCTCAGGCCCTGAAAACAGGATATGCATATAATTGGCACCGTTGGAAAAAAACCACTTTGAAGTTTGTAGCAATGTTAAAATGTTGGAGAATATAACACAATAGATATGGTAGGAGAAAATCTAAAGAAAAAAACAACCAGAATTGTTTTGTTGTTGAGAAAGACCATCCTCTTAGAAATGCAAGAGAAAGGTCATACTGTAAAATATCTCCCTGGATGCAATTCCTATGGCTTCCACATGGTGTCAGCAGTCTATGTTCAAGGTGTCAGACTTGTAACTTAAAAAAAAAAAAAAGTTTTTGTAAGTGGACAATGTCCTGGAAATCCGTGTTTCTGCACACCATTGTGAAGTTGAGCACCTTTCCCAAAATAAATATTATAGTTTGATTAAGTTTTAGGGTGTCTGAGGAGTCAATTGAAATGTATTTTGACTTGTTGACACAGAGTTTAGGGGTAGATTTTCAGATTTCTTTCTCTGCAAGTTGAACGAGTGGATTACACAAATCAATGGTGCCAACTAAACAAACTTTTTGAGATATAAAAATAATTTTATCTAACAAAACGGCACTATATGTTATGGCTGGGACCCTATGGATGACAAATCAGAGCAAGATTTTTTTAAAGTAAGTTAATATTTAATCTTTATATGTGAATGTATGAAACCTGTGCCGGTGGAAAAATATTTTAATGTTGGGCGCCGTCCTCAAAGAATCGCATGGGATGTTTTCACCTGTAATAGCTACTGTAAATCGGACAGTGCACTTAGATCAACAATAATTTAAGCTTCCAGCAGATATAAGACACTTATATGTACGTAAATGTTTAAAATCCATAATATTTATTAGAATGTATTTGAATTATTTCACCGGAAGTTGTCCCGCTAGTGGATCTTTATTAACCTCTTTAGGATCGGACCCTTTAAAAAAAAAAAAATCCTAAAATGACGTACCCAAATCTAACTGCCTGTAGCTCAGGACCTGAAGCCAGTATATGCATATTCTTGATAACATTTGAAAGAAACACTTTGAAGTTTGTGGAATTGTGAAATGAATGTAGGAGAATATAACACATTAGATCTGGTAAAACAGAATACAAAGAAAAAAAATGTGTTTTTTCATCAGCTTTGAAATGCAAGAGAAAGGCCACAATGTATTATTCCAGCTTAGGCGCAATTTAGATGTTTGTCACTAGATGGCAGCAGTGTATGTGCAAAGTTTTGGACTGATCCAATGAACCATTGTATTTCAGTTCAAAATGTTGGATCAAAACTTCACAAATGTGATTAACTGATTTTTGATTACAATATAAGTGAATTAGACCAAATAATTAGGATGTCTAAAAATGGGAGAACTAGATAATGAAGTGCTTTCATTTCTAAATGGTGAAATAGATATGTATGAACACCCTAAACACCTAATATGAAACATTCTATCTCAAATCCAAAATGCTGGAGCATAGCACCACATTTAAAACTGTAAGCTTCACTGTCCAAACACATATGATGTGGACCATGTGTTCCTGGTAAACACACGTAGATCTGGTGAACAGTTGTCACTTGCTGACCAACTACAAGAATACTGACCTCAGAGTCTCCAGTTTACAGTGAGGATTCTCCAGTCCAGCAGAGAGCAGCTCCACTCCTGAATCCTTCAAGTCATTGTTACTCAGATCCAGTTCTTCCAAATGTGAGGGGTTTGATTTCAGAGCTGAGACCAGAGAAGCACAGCCTTCCTCTGTGACTTGACAGCCTGACAGCCTGCAAAGAGTAAAATAATATTAAAATCACACTGCTCTTCTTTGGTGGTGAAAATAGCGGCAGTGTATTTTTTCAAAATAATTCATTTTCAGATATATCAGTGTCCTGAAACCTGCCATATCTATTCATAAATAAATGAATATATCACTATTAGAAATGATACAATTATTGCTTGTAGAGAGAAAAATATGAAGTACAAATAATGAGTAGACTGACCAGACCAGTTTAAAAGCAATATCAGTCAAAAGACAGACAGTGAGGTATCAGAAAAAGATTGTATTGAGTATACAATCCAGACCACATCTATTTTGACATTGAAGCTAACATTTTAAATGTGTCTCTGTACTCCAGCATTTTGTATTTGAGATCAAATGTTTCATATGAGGTGACAGTATATAATGTCACCTTGAATATGAGAGTATTTTCATACATACCTCTTTCACCACATAGAAATGAAGCACTTTATGTACAGTGGGGAAAACAAGTATTTGATACACTGCCGATTTTGCAGGTTTTCCTACTAACAAAGCATGTAGAGGTCTGTCATTTTTATCATAGGTACACTTCAACTGTGAGAGAATCTAAAAACAAAATCCAGAAAATCACATTGTATGATTTTTAAGTCATTAATTTGCATTTTATTGCTTGACATAAGTATTTGATACATCAGAAAAGCAGAACTTAATATTTGGTACAGAAACCTTTGTTTGCAATTACAGAGATCATACGTTTCCTGTAGTTCTTGACCAGGTTTGCACACACTGCAGCAGGGATTTTGGCCCACTCCTCCATACAGACCTTCTCCAGATCCTTCAGGTTTCGGGGCTGTCGCTGGGCAATATGGACTCTCAGCTCCCTCCAAAGATTTTCTATTGGGTTCAGGTCTGGAGACTGGCTAGGCCACTCCAGGACCTTGATATGCTTCTTACTCCTTAGTTGCCCTGGCTGTGTGTTTCGGGTCATTGTCATGCTGGAAGACCCAGCCATGACCCATCTTCAATGCTCTGACTGAGGGAAGGAGGTTGTTGGCCAAGATCTCGCGATACATGGCCCCATCCATTCTCCCCTCAATACGGTGCAGTCGTCCTGTCCCCTTTGCAGAAAAGCATCCCCAAAGAATGATGTTTCCACCTCCACGCTTCACGGTTGGGATGGTGTTCTTGGGGTTGTACTCATCCTTCTTCTTGCTCCAAACAGGGCGAGTGGAGTTTAGACCAAAAAGCTCTATTTTTGTCTCATCAGACCACATGACCTTCTCTCATTCCTCCTCTGGATCATCCAGATGGTCATTGGCAAACTTCAGACAGGCCTGGGCATGCGCTGGCTTGAGCAGGGGGACCTTGCGTGCGCTGCAGGATTTTAATCCATGACGGCGTAGTGTGTTGCTAATGGTTTTCTTTGAGACTGTGGTCCCAGCTCTCTTCAGGTCATTGACCAGGTCCTGCCGTGTAGTTCTGGGCTGATCCCTCACCTTCCTCATGATCATTGATGCCCCACGAGGTGAGATCTTGCATGGAGCCCCAGACCGAGGATGATTGACCGTCATCTTGAACTTCCATTTTCTAATAATTGCGCAAACTGTTGTTGCCTTCTCACCAAGCTGCTTGCCTATTGTACTGTAGCCCATCCCAGCCTTGTGCAGGTCTACAATTTTATCCCCGATGTCCTTACACAGCTCTCTGGTCTTGGTCATTGTGGAGAGGTTGGAGTCTGTTTGATTGAGTGTGTGGACAGGTGTCTTTTATAAAGGTAACGAGTTCAAACAGGTGCAGTTTGATTCCGTCTCTCACAGTTGAAGTGTACCTATGATAAAAATTACAGACCTCAACATGCTTTGTAAGTAGGAAAACCTGCAAAATCGTCAGTGTATCAAATACTTGTTCTCCCCACTGTATCTAGTCCCCAAGTCTTAAGTATTCTGACGTATCCACTTATGGTTTATTATTAAGTAGTCAAAAGTTTAGTATTTTGTCCAAAACTCGTTGGTTGCATTTGCAGTTAGTTTTGGTTGTGTTTTGGATTATGTTTTGCCCGATAGTAACTGAATGGTGGATTATTGGAGTAATTGTATTTCGAAGTGAGCAGATAACATGTTTCTAAACACAATTAAGTTAATCCTGATGATGCCATGATTAAGAAAAATCATGAATGAATCATGAATAATAATGAGTGAGATAGTAACAGAGCTTACAAAAACACATGCTAACCTCTCACCATTACCCTCATATCAATCACTCTCAAAGGTGACATTCAGTACTGTTGCCTAATGTAAAACATTATATGGTGTGGACAATCTGTGCCTGATAAACACATGTGGATCTGGTGAACAGTTATCACATGTAAACCAACTACAGGAACACTGACCTCAGAGTCTCCAGTTTACAGTGGGGATTCCCCAGTCCAGCAGAGAGCAGCTTCACTCCTGAATCCTTCAGGTCATTGTTACTCAGATCCAGCTCTCTCAGGTGTGAGGGGTTTGACTTCAGAGCTGAGACCAGAGAAGCACAGCCTTCCTCTGTGACTCCACAGCCTGACAGTCTGACAAATAGATCATCATGATTTCACAAACGGACTGTTCATTTAGAAAGACAACGGTAGATACATTTGGTTTATTCTCTCAAACAACATAGATTCATCTTCTGTCTCCTTGAATTGTATGGTCATATTGTTATACTAATGTGAACATCAATGCACTGATTAAATATGTTTTTCAATAAAATATTATATACATATTATGATACATATGTTTCTCCAAACACTTGAATATTTCTTCCTGATGATTAGTACTTAAATGTCATTGTATGTACTCACAGAGCCATTTTGGAGACTTTGACCACTGGTAGCAGCCTCAGAAGACCTTCCTCTGATCTGGAGTATTTCTTCAGGTCAAACACATCCAGCTCCTTTTCTGAAGTCAGCAACACAAAGACCAGAGCTGACCACTGTGCAGGTGAGAGTTCTTCACCAGAGACACTTCCTGATCTCAGGTATCTTTGGATCTCCTCCACTAGAGAATGGTCATTCAGTTCATTCAGACAGTGGAACAGATTGATGCACCTCTCTGGAGAGGGGTTCTCCCTGATCTTCTCCTTAATGTACTTAACTATTTCTTCAGGGCTCTGTGAGCTGCTTCCTGTCTTTGTCAGTAGACCTTGTAAGTGCTTCTGATTGGACTCCAGTGAGAGGCCCAGAAGGAAGCGGAGGAAAAGGTCCAGGTTTCCCGTCTCACTTTGTAAGGCTTTAACCACAGCACTCTTGTAGAGAGTAACTTCAGGCTTGTGTCTGATCCTCAAAGGAAGGTCCCTGAACGTTGATCGTGGTTTGGCCATTAGATTCTCATTGTTGTTTGTGAATGAGAGGAACACATATACAGCAGCCAGAAACTCCTGAATGCTCAGATGCACGAAGCAGTACACCTTGTCCTGGTACAGCCCACATTCCTCTTTAAAGATCTGTGTGCACAATCCTGAGTACACTGAGGCTTCATTGACATCAATGCCAGCCTCTTTCAGGTCTTCTTCATAGAAAATCAGATTGCCATTCACAAGCTGTTGAAAAGCCAGTTTTCCCAGTGACAGAATGCTCTCTTTATTCCAGTGTGGACCCCTCTCTTCTTTCCCAAGATACTTTTCGTTCTTCTTTATTGTATGAAACACCACAAGGTGTGTGTACATCTCAGTCAGAGTCTTGGGCATCTCTTCTCTCTTATGTTTCAGCATGTGTTCAAGCACTATTGCAGATATCCAACAGAAGACTGGAATGTGGCACATGATGTGGAGGCTCCTTGATGTCTTTATGTGTGAGATGATTCTGCTGGCCAGGTCCTCATCACTGAATCTCTTCCTGAAGTACTCCTCCTTCTGTGGGTCATTGAACCCTCGTACCTCTGTCACCTGGTCAACACACTCTGAAGGGATCTTATTGGCTGCTGCAGGTCGGGTAGTTATCCAGAGGAGAGCAGAGGGAAGCAGATTTCCCTTGATGAGATTTGTCAGCAGAACATCCACTGAGGTTGACTTGGTGACGTCACAACAGATCTTGTTCTTCTGGAAGTCTAGGGGCAGTCGGCACTCATCCAGACCATCAAATATGAACAGAACTTTGTACTTGTCGTAGTTGGAGATTCTTGATTCTTTGGTTTCCATTGAGAAGTGGTTGAGAAGTTCAATCAAAGTGTGTTTTTCCCCTTTCATCAAATTCAGCTCCCGAAAAGGGAATGAAAAAACAAATTGGACATCCTGATTTGCTTTTCCTTCAGCCCAGTCCAGAATGAACTTCTGCACAGAGACTGTTTTTCCAATGCCAGCGACTCCCTTTGTCAGCACAGTTCTGATAAGTTTGTCTTGTCCAGTTAAGGGTTTGAAGATGTCGTTACATTTGATTGCAGTCTCTGGTCTTGCTTGTTTCCTGGTTGTTGTCTCAATCTGTCTCAGCTCATGTTCATTATTGACCTCTCCTTTTCCACCCTCTGTGATGTAGAGCTCTGTGTAGATCTTATTGAGAAGTGTTGGGTTTCCTTGTTTAGCGATCCCCTCAAATACACATTGAAACTTCTTCTTCAGATTAGATTTGAGTTCACATTGGCAAATCACAGCAAGCTCATCTGAATGAAGAAATAACACAGAGGATATTAATATTATGTCTGTTTTAATGCCTAATGCATCGTAGGATTGTGTTAGAAAGTTGTACATTATAATACGTTATTCTTTTAACTGACTGTATAAATGTGTAAATGTTTTCATATTGCTTTACACACTGGTGTGATTGATATTATTATTGGTATAGTTGATGGTATTATTAATGTTGTCTCTGTCTCTGTCTCTCTCTCTTCGTTTCTCCTCTTCTTTCTGTCTAAATTAATCACCACAACACATCCCTCCTTTTACTTGATTTGGTCACTAGGTGTTGTGTTAAGGCTGCTACAATATCATTGAGTTACACGGCCACTTTAGCTGTACTTTAGCTACAGATCTTAAATGTTTGTTATAAAACAGCATTCAACATGAGGCAGACAGCTCTTACTTTTCTCCAGTGTGTCAGCAAGCTCCTTCTGGTTCATTTTCCTCAGGACGTGCAGTGTGATCTTCAGAGCCCCCTCTCTGGCACTGCTCTCCTGCTTCTCATCTTCAGCGTCCACCACTTCCTTATCCTGCTTCTGACTCTCAAAGCCTTCTGGGAGTTCTGGACTAAGAATCCTCTTAAACATCTTCAGCTCGTTCTTCATAAATGTCATAATATTCTCTTCAAGCAACTGAAATAAATAAAGTAAAGTAAATGAGTTAAGCAACAGAAAAAAATGCTTTCTCATGAACACATTAATGAATTATTGACAGATCAACTTTACTTGAGGTAAACAAAAACAAATGTACATAACAGGACCACATACACTGAATATAGAGGCCAGGTCTGTTTGATGACTCTGGGAAGACTGACCACTGAGAATGTCTGACTCTGATCTCTCCTGTTGGTTTCTGGGGACAAAAAATGAGATTACATCCACTCATCCAGGGAGTGCACACACACACACACACAGGGAGGGAATGTTGTGTTTGTTTAATATTGTTTTCGGACTTTGGATACATTTCTGTCCTGCTAGACCTTCCCCGGTCAACTGTAAGTGCTGTTATTGTGAAGTGGAAATGTCTAGGAGCATCAACGGCTCAGACGCGAGGCACTATGGCACTATGCATTGGGGCAGGTAGCGTTCAGGTAGCGTTCAGGTAGCGTTCAGCTCGCGTTCAGGTAGCGTTCTCCGGTAATCCGCCAAACCCAGATTTATCCCTCGGAATGCCAGAATGTGAAGCGGGATTCATCACTCCAGAGAATGCGTTTCCACTACTCCAGTACAATATTACACTGGTCTTTGTGGTTCAATCTGTGCTTGAAATTCAGTGCTCGTCTGAGGGACCTTACAGATAATTGTACGTGTGGGATACAGAGATGAGGTAGTCATTCCAAAATCATGACACTGTTATTGCACACAGAGTGAGTCCGTGCAACTTATTATGTGACTTGTTAATCACATTTTTACTCCTGAACTTATTTAGGCTTTTCATAATAAAGGGGTTGAATACTTATTGACTCAAGACATTTCAGCTTTTTTTTTTTTTTTTTTTTTTTTAATAGTATGTGGTATTGTGTGCAGGCCAATGCCCCCCCCCCAAAAGAAAGTTTAAGTTGAATGAATTTTAAATACAGGCTTTAACACAACAAAATGTGGAAAAAGGTCAAGGGGTGTGAATAATTTCTGAAGGCACTGTATATATAGCTACCTAATATTGAAACTAATCTTCGCTAAGCCTCTGACTGGATTCCTTTTTTCCTAAATTGTCATGGTTCCACCTGTCACAAGAGGGCGGCAGAGACTATCCTGTCCAATTGACTCATTATGATTTCCCTGTTAAAAGAGGTGTGTTTTCTGTTGTCCTTTGCAGAAGCTTGAATTGTTTGCCAATTGTTTTTGTCTCTTGAGTGAGTTTTCGAGACTTAGTGTTAATTTTTTTCTTGTTGTATTCAGCATATCACTGTTAGGTCTACACCTGTTGTATTCAGCATGTCACTAATGTCTACACCTGTTGTATTCGGCGCACGTGACAAATAAACTTTGATTTGAACATGTATTTGTGTTTGTTGTCTCTTCTCCATGGTAACTGTCAATAATAATAATAATAATATAATGAGTCACTGTTTGTCATTCACTTACACACACAGACACACCCAGGGAGGGAATGTTGTGTATGTTTAATATTGTTTTAGGACTATGAAAATGGAAAAATTATCAGTCTATGGATTATGAACACCCCCCCAAAAAAAAAAATGGGAAAATGGGAGAGGAGAAATGACTAGAGACAGTGTTGTTTAACTCACTGACCATCACCCATGAGTTCTTCTTACTTTTGTTCAGTAGAAAAATATATAGGATGATCCATAGACTTGTCACTCTTCATGGACACACAGCTGGGTACAGGGGAGGCTGGTCTCTCCTGCTTGATTGGGCTTCAACATAACAGAGACAAACATTACATCTCTCATCTACTCTGAGTGCAGATGAGGAAACATAAGAAGAGGTTATTTCCACAACACTATATATTAGTTTTCAGAAATGTTGGTAAATTAGCTTTTATACCTTAAAGATTGGTGTGGTTTTAAAAAAACTAATCATGGCATGGGGTTGTTCAATGACAGACATGTATCACTTGATGGTTTTATTTCAGAAAGACAAATAATCATGTTTTTTATATGCTATATATCTACCCCACACAGTCAAATGTTATGAATTTGTGTTTGTATTTGTATATACTATGGTTCCCCATTAGCTGGTGCCAATGCATAGAGTTCCATGTATCCAAGGCTCTATGTAGTACTGTGCGCCTCCCATAGTCTGTTCTGGACTTGGGGACTGTGAAGAGACCTCTGTGGCATGTCTTGTGGGGTATGCATGGGTTACCAAGCTGTGTGCCAGTAGTTTAGACAGACAGCTAGGCGCTTTCAACACGTCAATACCTCTCATAATTACAAGTAGTGGTGAAGTTAATCTCTCCTCCACTTTGAGCCAGGAGAGATTGACATGCATATTGTTAATATTAGCTCTCTGTGTACATCCAAGGGCCAGCCGTGCTGCCCTGTTCTGAGCCAATTGCAATTTTCCTAAATCCTTTTTTATGGCACCTGACCACATGACTGAACAGTAGACCAGGTGCGACAAAACTAGGGCCTGTAGGACCTGCCTTGTTGATAGGGTTGTTGAGAATGCAGAACATCGCTTTATTATGGACAGACTTCTCCCCGTCTTCGCAATTACTGTATCGATATGTTTTGACCATGACAGTTTATTATCCAGGGTTACTCCAAGCAGTTTATCTCAATTTGCTCAATTTCCACATTATTTATTATAAGATTTTGTTGAATGTTTTGTCCCAAATACAATGCTTTTAGTTTTAGAAATATTTAGGGCTAACTTTTTCCTTGGCGCCCACTCTGAAACTAACTGCAGCTCTTTGTTAAATGTTGCAGTGATTCCAGTTGCTGTAGTAGCTGATGTGTCATCCTCGTACATATACACTCTGGTTTTGCTTAGTCAGTGGCATGTCATTAGTACAATTTGAAAAAAGCAAGGGGCTTTAACAGCTATCCCTGGGGAATTTCTGATTCTACCTGGATTATATTTGAGAGGTTTCCTTTAAAGAACACCATCTGTGTTCTGTTAGACAAGTAAGTCTTTATCCACATTATAGCAAGAGGTTTAAAGCCATAACACATACGTTTTTCCAGCAGCAGACTATGATCAATAATGTCAAAAGCTACACTGAAGTCTAACAAGACAGCCCCACAATAATTTTCTCATCAATTTCTCTCAGCCAATCATCAGTCATTTGTGTAAGTGCTGTGCTTGTTGAGTGTACTTCCCTATAAGCATGCTGAAAGTCTGTTGTCAATTTGTTTATTGTGAAATAGCATTGTATCTGGTCAAACTGCAATTTTTTCCAGAAGTTTACTTAGGTTTGGTAACAGGCTGATTGGTCGGTTATTTGAGCCAGTAAAGGGAGCTTTACTATTCTTGGGTAGCGGAATGACTTAAGCTTCCCTCCAGGCCTGAGGACACACGCTCTCTAATAGGCTTAGATTGAAGATGTGGCAAATAGGAGTGGCAATATCGTCTACTATTATCCTCAGTCATTTTCCATCCAGGCTGTCAGACCCCGGTGGCTTGTCATTGTTGATAGACAATAATTTATTCACTTCTTCCACACTGATTTTATGGAATTCTAAAGTACAATTCTTGTCTGTCATAATTTAGTCCGAGATACTTGGATGTGTAGTGTCAGCGTTTGTTGCTGGCTTGTGATCCCTAAGTTTGCTTATCTTGCCCATGAAAAAGTCATTAAAGTAGTTGGCAAAATCTGTGGGGTTTGTGATGAATGAGCCATCTGATTCAATGAATGATGGAGCCAATTTGGGGTTTTCCCCCCCTAAATGTCATTTAAGGTGCCCAAAAGCTTTTTACAATCATTCTTTATATAAATTATTGTTTTATTTTGTTTCGTCACGATTTCTTAATTTGATGTACGTTTTCAAATCAGTTGGGCTGCCAGACTAATTTGCCATACCATTTGCCTCATCCCTCTCAACCCTCTCATCCCTCTCATCCCTCTCATCCCTCTCAACCATACAATTTTTCAATTCAATTCAATTTTCAATTCAATTCCATCAATCCAAGGGGATTTAACAGATTTTACAGTCATTTTCTTAATGGGGGCATGCTTATTAGTAATTGGAATAAGCAATTTCATAAATGTGTCAAGTGCAGCATCTGGTTGCTGCTCATTACACACCACAGACCAACAAATATTCTTTACATCAACATATGAATCTCTTATGACCTCTTATACACTATATTAGGACCAGCCTTTGGATCTTTGGTTTTCCTAGATATGGCTATTACATTGTGATCACTATATCCTATGGATTTAGACACTACTTTAAAGCAAATATCTGCAGCATTAGTAAAGATGTGATCAATACATGTTGATGATTTGATTCCTGTGCTGTTTGTAACTACCCTGGTAGGTTGACTGATAACCAGGTTGCAGGCACTGCAACTACATTTTTAATAAAGAACTGTATAAATTATACATTTGTGACATCAATATTGATTTGATACAGTAGTATGAGATCTGTATGTAAAACATTTGACATTTTAGCAGGGGTTAAAGCAATAACAAAAACATCCAATGACTGAAACTTAAGTCGATCACAGATTGATTGTCTGGGGCTCAGTTAACCTCCCCTTTCATGTAAAAAAAAAAAGTCATGACCATCATGCTTTTAGGGAAAGAGGATCCTTTTAAAATGTATTAAACTGCACATTTGACCAATTCTAGTCCCCTTACATAGGGGGTCCGGGGTCCTCCCCAGGAATTGTTTTATGTAGATGTGTCACGCCTTGGTCTTAGTATTTTGTGTTTTCTTTAATTATTTGTTCAGGCCAGGGTGTGACATGGGTTTATTGTGTTGTCGTATTGGGTTTTTTGTAGGCATTGGGATTGTGGCTGATTAGGGGTGTGTCTAGCATAGGTTTGGCTGCCTGAGGCGGTTCTCAATCAGAGTCAGGTGATTCTCGTTGTCTATGATTGGGAACCATAATTAGGTAGCCTGGGTTTCACTGTGTTTTCGTGGGTGATTGTTCCTGTCTCTGTGTAGTGTTCACCAGATAGGCTGTAATTAGGTTTTCGCGTTTCTGTATTAGGTTTGTTATGAGGTTTGTTGTTTTTGTATTTATTTAGTTATTTCATGTATCGCTATTTTTTCATTAAAGACGCTGGTATGAGGAGGCAGCACGGCGACGCGGATGGAAGCCTGAGAGTCACCCCCAAAAATGTATTGGGGGCTCACAGGGAGTATGGCGATGCCAGGTAGGAGACCTGCGCAAACTCACTGTGCTTACCGGGGGGCTAAAGAGACCGGGCAGGCACCGTGTTATGCTAGTGAGCGCACGGTGTCTCCAGTGCAGGTGCATTGCCCGGTAAGGTACATACCAGCTCTTGTATTAGCCAGGCTAGAGTGGGCATCGAGCCAAGTAAGGTTGGGCAGGCTCGGTGCTCAAGAGCTCCAGTGCGCCTGCACGGTCCGGTCTATCCAGAGCCACCTCCACACACCAGTCCTCCGGTAGCAGCTCCCCGCACCAGGCTTCCTGTGCGTGTCCTCGATCCAGTACCACCAGTTCCAGTTGATATACTGAGAGCACTGGCCAAATTGCACTGGCCAAATTCCAGTCTGCTTGTCAGAATACATATATATATATTTCCCTCTCTATGGCTCTCGTAACTTTAATGTGCATGGAGAGGAACAATTCTCTCGCCTAGAACACACAACAACAAGCTGACTAGGTAAATACAGTAGGTAAACTGTTTTGCTATGGGGTTGTCCGATTTTGTTTTAATAAATTACATTACAAGAATAGTAGCAGTGGAAAGTTCCATCCTGAGTGATTAAGTAGAGACTTTGAATGACTTTGCCAGCAGCTACAGTAGACTAGACAGCGCTGTCTGAGTGGAGAGCAGCAGGTGGTGCTTCATTATAGAACGCTGCAGGTGGTGCTCATTATAGAACGCTGCAGGTGGTGCTCATTATAGAACGCTGCAGGTGGTGCTCATTATAGAACACTGCAGGTGGTGCTTATTATAGAATGCTGCAGGTGGTGCTCATTATAGAATGCTGCAGGTGGTGCTCATTATAGAACGCTGCAGGTGGTGCTCATTATAGAATGCTGCAGGTGGTGTTCATTATAGAACGCTGCAGGTGGTGCTCATTATAGAACGCTGCAGGTGGTGCTCATTATACAACGCTGCAGGTGGTGCTCATTATAGAACGCTGCAGGTGGTGCTCATTATAGAACGCTGCAGGTGGTGCTCATTATACAACGCTGCAGGTGGTGCTCATTATAGAACGCTGCAGGTGGTGCTCATTATAGTACGCTGCAGGTGGTGCGCATTATAGAACGCTGCAGGTGGTGCTCATTATAGTACGCTGCAGGTGGTGCGCATTATAGAACGCTGCAGGTGGTGCTCATTATAGAACGCTGCAGGTGGTGCTCATTATAGAATGCTGCAGGTGGTGCTCATTATAGGACGCTGCAGGTGGTGCTCATTATAGAATGCTGCAGGTGGTGCTCATTATAGAACGCTGCAGGTGGTGCTCATTATAGAACGCTGCAGGTGGTGCTCATTATAGAATGCTGCAGGTGGTGCTCATTATAGAACGCTGCAGGTGGTGCTCATTATAGAATGCTGCAGGTGGTGCTCATTATAGAACGCTGCAGGTGGTGCTCATTATAGAATGCTGCAGGTGGTGCTCATTATAGAATGCTGCAGGTGGTGCTCATTATAGAACGCTGCAGGTGGTGCTCATTATAGAATGCTGCAGGTGGTGCTCATTATAGAATGCTGCAGGTGGTGCTCATTATAGAATGCTGCAGGTGGTGCTCATTATAGAACGCTGCAGGTGGTGCTCATTATAGAACGCTGCAGGTGGTGCTCATTATAGAACGCTGCAGGTGGTGCTCATTATAGAATGCATTCATCTGAAAATCGAACTGTCGGTAAACAATCCTGCATGTCAGTTCAGTACAAACAGCCCACTGAGATTTCTATTGCTGATCTACGCTGATTTCAAAAACAACCTCTCCAGAGTCCATATGACGGATAAGTTTTACCTCTGCATTTTAGTCATTAAGCAGATGCTCTCATCCAGGGCCCAGTTTCCCAAAAGCATCTTGAGGCTAAGTTCACCTTTAGAACATTCTTTGAGGTGTTTCCCACAACCATTGTTATTTTTGTTGCACTTGAAAACGCTTGTAATCTAACTCCTGCCTCATATCACTTGTTGAACAGCTAAGTGCATCATTCGATTATTTTTTGCCCTCCCGCATCACTTTATGCACAGAAGATCTCTACTAAACATAGAATCACATGGTTTAACCATCTCTCTGTGACGCTGATGACTTCAGAACAAAGTTGACTACAAACACAAAGTTGAGAATGTCTTTGCAATTGACACAAACAAGTAGGGGTGTGCCGATCTCGTCATACTCTTATTCTTAATAATATCCATTTTATCTCACTTGATTCTCGTAATCACATTTACTTGTGATCGGAAAACCTGGTTAAGCATATACCTCATATGTCCTATCACTCAGAGCTGATCTCAGATCGCATCGTCATGTTCCATCAGTCATTCACAGACATTGTTTAAAGGTAAACGACCTGGCAGATGAAAATGCAGCGTTCCATTTCTGTTGATCCTATCAGTATGGACACGTGCTCCAACGATGCACATAGCAGCCGTTCTCTCTGCTTGGTGTTTAGAGAAACGCCTGTTTCTTCTTTTTAAAAACACTCCTAAGTCTAAATTCCATCGCTATCGTGAAACCGGCCCCATAGCGACCTTCAGTACAGTTACCATGTCTTAATTTGATAATCCTGTTGTTGCAGGAATTTTCCTGCACTACAGGAAATACAAACTTGTAGTGTATTCGAGTTTTAAAAAGGCTTCTAAAGTATGTAATTTCCACTTTAAAATGTCAGACTTCATTTGCCCTAATGAAAAATGTATCAGCCATACAAAAAATGAAATTAATTATAATCCACATAATAATTCACATTTCCTGTTGCTGCAGGATTATTTCCCTAGTGTGAAAAACTGGGTCAAATTAAGATATGGCATCTGTAAATGCATGAATGTTATGATAGCTAGGTGAGACAACCACATATCACAGTCAATATACACAATACAAACATTAAATTCCAGCTAATCAATGGAAATATAGTTTAGCAAAAAAAATTATGTGAATTATATGAATACACATAACACTATCATCACCTATGTGAATACACATTACAATCATTGTCTTACCTTTTATCTCTGTCTCAACAGAAGCAGTCTGAAATGATCATTACTTTCATTTACTCAACCCACTTACATATCAGGTTCTGCCTCTCTCTCTCTCTCTCTCTCTCTCTCTCTCCCTCTCCTGACCTCTCTCTCTCTCCCTACCCCTCTCTCTCCCTCTCTCTCCCTACCTCTCTCTCTCTCTCTCCCTACCTCTCTCTCTCTCTCTCTCTCCCTCTCTCCCTCCCAACCTCTCTCTCTCTCTCTCAACCTCTCTCCCAACCTCTCTCTCTCTCTCCCAACCTCTCTCTCTCTCTCCCTACCCTCTCTCTCTCTCTCCCCCCTCTCTCTCTCTCTCTCTCTCTCTCCCTCCCAACCCCCTCTCTCTCTCTCTCTCTCCCTCCCAACCTCTCTCTCTCTCCCAACCTCTCTCTCGCTCTCTCTCCCTACCTCTCTCTCTCTCTCTCTCTCTCTCTCTCGTCGGAGTGCATGCTGGGAGTGAGTCGTCAAGCAGGAGTGATTGTGAGAGCGAATGCAATTTCTTTTCACTCTATTGGGTTTTGGTATGTATATATATATATATATTGATTAGTTTAGTTGTTTTAAGGGTATATTGTTTAACTATCACTAAGCACGTATAGGGGTGGTGGGATCTTTGAGGTTGGTTTTTCGCGAGGGCACAACCAGCGGGTGGGGCTGGTTGTAATGGCCACTCGCGGAAGTGTAGAGTTTGAAAAACTTAGTCGGAGGCATGGAGTAAAGATTCCTGCTGCAGTCGGGTGTTCAGTGGAAGAATGTAGCTTGGCTGTGGGTGCTATCATTGGGTATGATAGCATCAAATCAGCCTCAAGGATGAATAGCACTGTAGTGATATTCTTAGATTCAATTGAAAAGGTGGATAAGATAGTTGAGAGGGGTGTTGTGTTGCGGGAGACACAGACGCCGGTATTTCCGCTTATGAATCCGGCGAAGAAAGTTATACTTTCTAACGTGCCACCATTTGTTAGAGATGAAGTGTTGGAGCGAGAGTTATCTCGCCATGGTCAAATCGTATCTACAATAAAGAAGGTTCTTTTTGGATGCAAATCTCCATGGTTGAAACATGTCGTGTCTCATAGGAGACAAGTGCATATGATTTTAAAAAAGGACGGAGATGAACTGAATTTAGCGTTCAGTTTTAAGATTGATGGATTTGATTATGTCTTCTATGCATCTACTGAATCAATTAAATGCTTTTGCTGTGGAAGAGAGGGGCATTTGGTGCGTAGTTGTCCCGAGAATGAGCGCGCTGAGCCTGGTAGTAGCTCTAGTGCTGGTGCAACTAACGCACCACCGCGAAGGGATGAACATGCTACGGGTGCAGGGGAAGAGAGGGCAGATGTGGTTGGAAAAGTAGGAGAGGAAGGCATTGTGGATACGGGGGCAATTGTGGTAGATCAGAACAAAGAGGGAGGGGAAACAGTAGGTGAGATTGCGACTGCTGTCGCTGAGGTGGTGCTGGAAAATGAAATTGGAGGTCAAGAGGAGATTGAAATAACGGAAAAGGAAGCAGATGTTTTCAAAATACAGAGGAGTAAAAGGAAGAATTTAAGGGGTGGTGAAGGGTCTAATTCTAAGAGAAAGGTAGAGATTGATAAATCAGTTGAAGATGAACAAGTTGTAGAGATGGTGGAGTTTTCTTCTGGGGAGGATAGCGAGAGTGAGTCATCTGACGCGTCACAACAATATAGTGAGATAAATGGGGTGGAAGGGAGGTATGGGATCGAGAAGATATGTCAATTTCTGAAGTTGACAAAAGGGAAGAAATATATGCAGGATTACAATGTAACTGATTTTTTCCCTGAACGTGAAGTGTTTATTGAATCAGCAAAGTTTCTGATGTCAAAAATTACAGGGGGAAGTTTGAAAAGCCCTGAAATTGCTAGACTCAAGAAAGTGGTCACGAGAGTGATAAGTGATGTAAATTCTAAAGAAAATGAAAGAGTTCAGTTGCAGTTTTAACTCTGTAAAGAGATGTGGTGGCTGTATCTTCCTCTGTATTTTTTTTCATCCATGAGCAGTTTTAAGATTTCTTCTTTAAACGTAAATGGGGCAAGAGATGGTAAAAAAGAGCCATGGTGTATGAGTTCATTAGGGAAAGGGAAGTGACATAAATTTTCTACAAGAAACGCATAGTAATTTGGAAAATGAAGTTATGTGGCAACAGGAGTGGGGGGACAGTGGTGTGTAGTCATAAAACTCAAAAGTGGGGGTGTGGTTATCTTGTTCTCAAAAGGGTTTTTGCCTTTGTCATATGAGGTTGAAGAGGTAGTTGAGGGGAGGTTATTAAAAGTTAGAGCAAGGTATGAAAACATCACTATGTGTCTGATAAATGTATATGCCCCAGTGGTGACAGTTGAGAGGGTATGTTTTTTAGAGACATTATCAAATACCATTGAGAAATGTAACAAAGAAGATTATTTATTTATTGCTGGGGATTTTAACGGCACAGTTAGCGATTTAGATAGAAATCACCAAGAAACTCATATAGCCTCAAGGACTTTTTAAAAACGCCTCATTGTAACACATGAACTGTGTGATATTTGGCGGAGTCAACATGGAGGAACAAGGCAGTACACCTGGGCGCATGTGAGAGAGAACATCATTTCTATGGCCAGGTTAGATAGGTTTTATGTTTTTGAGCATCAATCTCAGGTCTGTAAATCAAGTGTGATAACCCCAGTGGGATTTTCTGATCATTGTTTAATAACAGAGGTGGTGTTCATTAATGATGTAAAACCCAAAAGCACATACTGGCATTTTAATATAACTTTATTGAGTGATGCTCACTTCAGGAACTGTTTCAGTTTTTTCTGGGAGAGGTGGAGGTCTCAAAAGGCCAGTTTTGTATCCCTTCAACAGTGGTGGGATGTAGGGAAAATCCAGATTCAACAATTTTGTAATCAATACACAAGGAATGTCACCAAGGATATCACCAGATCAATGAAAGCCCTAGAGTTTGAAATAGTGGAACTCATGACGTTGGTTGAGACCACAGGAGATCGAGGCCATACTCAGGCCCTCAAGAGGAGAAAAGCTGCATTGGCAGACCTGCTGGGTATCAGAGCACAGGGGGCATTGGTGAGAAGTAAGTTTCAGGGAATATCTGAAATGGATGCCTCATCCAAATTTTTCTTTGGTTTAGAGAAAAAGAATGGACAAAGAAAAATTATTCATTGTCTCAAATCAGCTGTTGGACAAGAGCTCACTAGCCCTAATGAAATTAGAAAGAGGGCAGTAGAGTTCTATGCTGAGCTCTACAAGTGTGAGTACAAAGAGGATAAAACAGTGACACAGCAGTTCATTGATGGGCTCCCAAAGGTGGCTGCAGAAGCTCAGGTTGAGCTTGAGCAACCATTGTCTTTGCAGGATTTATACACTGCATTAAAAGGCATGGAAAATGGAAGGGCACCAGGCATTGATGGGCTTCCCATTGAATTTTTTAAGTCTTTTTGGGCTATGTTGGGAGAGGATTGGTTAGAAGTAGTTAATGATAGTTTAACCGGAGGGTTACTACCAATAAGCTGCAGAAGGGCTGTCCTCACCCTACTGCCCAAAAAAGGGTGACCCGAGGGAGGTGAAGAACTGGAGGCCGGTGGCTTTATTGTGCACTGATTATAAGATATTGTCAAAGGCTTTGTCCAACAGGCTGAGGGAGGTGATGGGGCAAATCATACATACGGATCAGTCCTACTGTGTTCCTGGCAGGCAGATAGGGGATAACATTTCTCTGATTCGTGATTTTTTGGACGTCTCTAGGGCTATTGGGTTGGATGCTGGTCTAATTTCAATTGATCAGGAAAAGGCATTTGACCGAGTTGAACATCAATATTTATGGCACACGTTTGAGGCGTTTGGGTTCAGCTCTGGTTTTATTGCCATGATAAAGGTGATATATGGTGACATTGAAAGTGTATTGAAAGTTAACGGTGGTTTGAGTGCTCCTTTTAAAGTGTGCAGAGGTATTAGGCAGGGATGTTCTTTGTCAGGAATGTTATATGCCATTGCTATAGAGCCACTACTAAATAGCATTAGAAGTCGCATTGCAGGGGTGTACTTTTCAGAGGATATTCCTCCTATTCGTCTCTCAGCCTATGCTGATGATGTAGTTGTGTTAGTGAAAAATCAAGCGGAGGTGGATAGCTTGAGTCTAATGGTTGATCGTTTTAGGGGAATATCCTCTGCAAAGGTAAATTGGGAAAAGAGTTGTGCTTTACAGATTGGAGAATGGTCTGGAGGGATCATGGCTTTGCCAGGGGGGCTAGAATGGTGTAAGGGAGGTTTTAAGTATCTTGGAGTGTACCTAGGAGATGAGGGGACTATGGAAAAAAATTGGAGTGGGGTGGTTGAAATGGTGGAAGGGAGGATGAGATGGCGTTTGTTACTATCCCGTATGTCATATAGGGGGTGCACTATTATAGTTAACAATGTGATTGCCTCTGCACTGTGGCATCGGTTGTCAGTTTTAGAACCACCATCTGGCCTTCTGGCTAAGATACAGGCAATTATTGTGGATTTCTTTTGGGATAAATATCACTGGGTTCCACAAAGTGTTTTGTATTTGTCAAAAGAGGAGGGGGGACAAGGTCTTGTACATCTTGCTAGTAGGGCTGCTGCTTTCCGGTTTCAGTTTATTCAAAGGTTGCTTCATGGACTGGAAAATGTGGTGTGGAGAGGGGTGGCAGGTCTTGTATTACAGCGGGTTGGAGGATTATGTCAATGTAGACAGCATAAAGTACAACAACAGATCTATGTGAATGTAGACCAGCATAAAGTACAACAACAGATCTATGTCAATGTAGACCAGCATAAAGTACAACAACAGATCTATGTCAATGTGGACCAGCATAAAGTACAAGAACAGATCTAAGTCAATGTGGACCAGCATAAAGTGCCAGAACAGATATATGGCAATGTGGACCAGCATAAAGTGCCAGAACAGATATACACCCTCAAATTCAATAAATTCTCAATGACTTTATCGCCAAGACCCTGCATCCCTTCCTTGAGTACAACAACAAATCCATGATAGAGTTGACTTATGTAATCATGCCATATAGTGGGCTAGTCATTACAAATCAGTAAGGACAGACGTGGTAACGACAACTTGTCAAAAAAAAAAGAAAATTCTGTGGAAGTTATTTTGTGTTTTTGAATTTCTGATTATGTTTAATTAATGTATTACATCTTTCAAATCTGCTATTAAATATTTATTCAACTGTAATTGAGTAAAAGTAAAGATACCTTAATAACAGAAAATGACTAAAGTAAAAGTGAAAGTCAGCCAGTAAAATACTACTTGAGTAAAAGTCTAAAAGTATTTAGTGCCAAATATACTTAAGTATCAAAGTTAAAATCGAAATAATTTCAAATTCCTTATATTAAGCAAAGCAGACGGCACAACATTATGGAGTAAAATGTATTATGTATTATCTTAAGGAATGTCGTGAAGTAAAAGTAAAAGTAATCAAAAAATATACGGTAAATAGTGAAGTACAGATACCCCAAAAAATGACTTAAGTAGTACTTTAAAGTATTTATCCTTAAGTACTTTACACCAGCATGTAGAAGTCAAATCAAATCAAATTTTATTTGTCACATACACATGGTTAGCAGATGTTAATGCGAGTGTAGCGAAATGCTTGTGCTTCTAGTTCCGACAATGCAATAATAACCAACAAGTAATCTAACTAACACTTCCAAAACTACTGTCTTATACACAGTGTAAGGGGATAAAGAATATGTACATAAGGATATATGAATGAGTGATGGTACAGAGCAGCATAGGCAAGATACAGTAGCTGATATCGAGTACAGTATATACATATGAGATGAGTATGTAAACAAAGTGGCATAGTTAAAGTGGCTAGTGATACATGTATTACATAAGGATGCAGTCGATGATATAGAGTACAGTATATACGTATGCATATGAGATGAATAATGTAGGGTATGTAAACATTATATAAGGTAGCATTGTTTAAAGTGGCTGGTGATATATTTATATCATTTATTTCCCATCAATTCCCATTATTAAAGTGGCTGGAGTTGAGTCAGTGTCAGTGTCAGTGTGTTGGCAGCAGCCACTCAATGTTAGTGGTGGCTGTTTAACAGTCTGATGGCCTTGAGATAGAAGCTGTTTTTCAGTCTCTCGGTCCCAGCTTTGATGCACCTGTACTGACCTCGCCTTCTGGATGATAGCGGGGTGAACAGGCAGTGGCTCGGGTGGTTGATGTCCTTGATGATCTTTATGGCCTTCCTGTAACATCGGGTGGTGTAGGTGTCCTGGAGGGCAGGTAGTTTGCCCCCGGTGATGCGTTGTGCAGACCTCACTACCCTCTGGAGAGGCCTTACGGTTGAGGGCGGAGCAGTTGCCGTACCAGGCGGTGATACAGCCCGCCAGGATGCTCTCGATTGTGCATCTGTAGAAGTTTGTGAGTGCTTTTGGTGACAAGCCGAATTTCTTCAGCCTCCTGAGGTTGAAGAGGCGCTGCTGCGCCTTCTTCACGATGCTGTCTGTGTGAGTGGACCAATTCAGTTTGTCTTTGATGTGTATGCCGAGGAACTTAAAACTTGCTACCCTCTCCACTACTGTTCGATGTGGATAGGGGGGTGTTCCCTCTGCTGTTTCCTGAAGTCCACAATCATCTCCTTAGTTTTGTTGACGTTGAGTGTGAGGTTATTTTCCTGACACCACACTCCGAGGGCCCTCACCTCCTCCCTGTAGGCCGTCTCGTCGTTGTTGGTAAGAAGGACAGAGAAGCTCAGTTCTGGTGACTTTTCAAAAAGGACATTCTACTGCAAAATGAATGAAGATACAAGGATGCTAAACACCATCTAAAACATAGGTTCCTCCTCCAGAAATGAGCCCAATAACATCAGGGTAATAATGATGTTTAAATGATTTTAACATTTTGCACCATGCATATAGCCTGTATTGATGGTTGTCGTGGAAATTTCCTCTATTTACCAAATCATGAGATCAAACCACACACAAGTCAGAGTTAGTTATCACAAAGTCCATCTTTAATTATATGAGCTCCATCGCAACCCTGTGACACACAGATCAATTCAGTGTCTATAAATGAATTCTCTGAGAGTCCCTTACAAATTGCAACTGAGATCCTTTATAGCAAAGACACACATAGCCAGACAGCATTGGCATAATTTATCCTTTATTTTTTTCTCCTAAACTATGTCCTTTTCTCAAACTCAGAACCATAAACCAATCCTCCATATCAACAGGCATATATCAAATCCATCCTATCTTGACAAGATCACAGAGACACATTGACTGGCACACAGACATTGTGGAGCCAAGAGATACACGCTTGACCTCTCCCCTCTCTCCGGCCCAAGTAACTTAGTCCTGACAGAGAACAGATAACTGCAACCCCACCACAGTATTATACAAACATAAACATTCTGATGAGAAGTAACTTACAAACATATGATGAATATAAAACATCTTACCTATGTTACCAACTAATTCTGATTATTCCCCAACATGGTCTATTACCAGATGTACTCTTAGCAATAAGCATTATGACCTGTAGCCCAACTGATGGAGCATAGTGACTAGAAATACACAGGCTGAAGCATGGGGTTTGTATCTGTATCTTCCCCATTGAACACAACATCATGATTGTTATTATTATTCAGTATAGTTTTTTGTTGTAGTTTTTGTTTCTATTACAAAGTATATAATCGCCCTTTTAAGATGCCATTGCCCCTTTAAGATCTCTGTTGAAAATCTGCCTAAATCACGCTTGAAACTTCGGTTGTAACTGCATTTGTAAAACGATGCCACAACGCAATTGAAGGATTATAGAGATAAACGTGTTCGCAATGGAAAGCTTCGATCCCCACTCTTTTTCTTAACTAAGGCCAAAAACTGCTTTCAAAAGGGTTTCCCCCGTGATTACATGAAGAATTGTTTTGGGTTGACTGCTTGCATACTGACCTACAAAGGCAAAGAGCAGTAACAAGTAACAGTCAAACTGAAGATAAAAATGGCTTTAAGGTTGTACTGCTGTCCAGCCAAACATGTTGTGAATGATAATGTACTGCAGTCCAGCCAAACATGTTGTGAGTGATAATGCACTGCTGTCCAGCCAAACATGTTGTAAGTGATAATGTACTGCTGTCCAGCCAAACATGTTGTGAGTGATAATGCACTGCTGTCCAGCCAAACATGTTGTGAGTGATAATGCACTGCTGTCCAGCCAAACATGTTGTAAGTGATAATGCACTTCTGTCCAGCCAAACATGTTGTAAGTGATAATGCACTGATGTATTACCTTATTATGAAGTCCTATTTTATATTGATGCTGCATATACTGATACTGCACTCTGCCTTTGTATGAATTTAAACAGCTGTATGGGTAATACAAAAGCAAAGAAATGTAAATGTGTTGATCCAACATTTTGTTGTTTTTCTGTTTGATTTGAACAGTTTGAGTTCTAACTACATTCCAACTGTATTTAATGGTGTTTTGTAGTTGTGTTGTCATGTTTTGACTGATGTATTTACCAACTGTATTTAATGGTGTTTTGTTGTCATGTTTTGAATGTTTTATTGTAGTATCCCTCAACTGTATTTAATAGTGTTTTGTAGTTGTGTTGTCATGTTTTGAATGTTGTATTGTAGTAACCCTCAAGCTTTTTTTAGCCATAAACTAAAAAAATGTAATCACAGAAAATGTTTATACTTGTATATAATATTTGGCATTGTATTAATATCACCGCTGTCATTTTCTTTATGTTAGCTAGCTTTTAAATTTTAAATTTTAAATTTATTTAATCTTTCTTACCATTATCTGCGTATTTGCATTTCAATGTGAGTTCAACCATAATTTTTCTGTCGGATTGTCATGTTTATTCAACTTTAGTTTTAGAAGTGGGGGAGGCATGATTTTAAAATTATTATTATTATTTTTTTAAATGGATAACCACTCAAAACAGCCGACCACTCGGAGGAATCCACATGGTCCTAAAGCACAATGTTGCCCTGTTTTGTATCACCTCCCAATGCTAAAACTGGGGGAGACAAAAATATAATTTCAGAATGTGGAGGGGACATGTCCCCAGTGAAAGTTGGGCACCTGGATAACTATCACTGGCTGTCTCATGGAGTGTGTGAGGGTAAGTGTCATGGTGGTATGGCCTGAACTCAGAGTCTGATCGAATACCAAGGGAAACCACAGTAACTGCAGTAAAACATGGTGGAACAAAGCCAGCTGGCAGTAACTTCACTTACTGCTTGGTTTTAACTTACATTTTGTAGTTACAGCAAATTTGAAACTCCATGTTCTCTGAAACAGAAGCTAATAGAACCAGGACACTTTGTCACAAGATATAACAGAAGCTAATAGAACCAGGACACTTTGTCACAAGATATAACAGAAACTAGTAGAACCAGGACAATTTGTCACAAGATATAACAGAAGCTAATAGAACCAGGACACTTTGTCACAAGATATAACAGAAGCTAATAGAACCAGGACACTTTGTCACAAGATATAACAGAAGCTAATAGAACCAGGACACTTTGTCACAAGATATAACAAAAGCTAATAGAACCAGGACACTTTGTCACAAGAAATAACAGAAGGTTATTGAACCAGGACACTTTGTCACAAGATATAACAGAAGCTAATAGAACCAGGACACTTTGTCACAAGGTATAACAGAAGCTAATAGAACCAGGACACTTTGTCACAAGATATAACAGAAGGTAATTGAACCAGGACACTTTGTCACAAGATATAACAGAAGCTAATAGAACCAGGACACTTTGTCACAAGATATAACAGAAGCTAATAGAACCAGGACACTTTGTCACAAGATATAACAAAAGCTAATAGAACCAGGAAACTTTGTCACAAGATATAACAGAAGGTAATTGAACCAGGACACTTTGCCACAAGATATAACAGGACACTTTGTCACAAGATATAATAGAACCAGGACACTTTGTCACAAGATATAACAAAAGCTAATAGAACCAGGACACTTTGTCACAAGAAATAAAGATATAACAGGACACTTTGTCACAAGATATAATAGAACCAGGACACTTTGTCACAAGATATAACAGAAGCTAATAGAACCAGGACACTTTGTCACAAGATATAACAGAAGCTAATAGAACCAGGACACTTTGTCACAAGATATAACAGAAGCTAATAGAACCAGGACACTTTGTCACAAGATATAACAAAAGCTAATAGAACCAGGACACTTTGTCACAAGATATAACAGAAGGTAATTGAACCAGGACACTTTGTCACAAGATATAACAGAAGCTAATAGAACCAGGACACGTTGTCACAAGATATAACAGAAGCTAATAGAACCAGGACACTCTGTCACAAGATATAACAGAAGCTAATAGAACCAGGACACACTGTCAGAAGACATAACAGATACTACTAAGCCTGATTTCAGTCTGAACTCATCTTTGACCAAATGTGTAGCAGCAGTTTGCAATTGTATGTCAGAATAGCTGTGCTCATAATCCTTATACCTCTTCATGGACTACAGTTGAACATTGTCTTGTTTTAGGGTGTGAACTGGTATGGTCTGATATGAATTACAGCAGTTATTTTAACAATGCTGGTTATAAATATTGTTGACCTTCATCCATGGAGACCTTGACTTGCATTACACTCGCTGCAGAATTTTTTTTTCATGAAATCATGTGACTTCTAGCTAGAGAAAATGATTCCTATAAACGTGCCCTGATACAAGCAAGAAACAAGTTATCGATGAAACAAAATGTGACAATCTGACCTATGACCCCTAAAATACAGATACTGCACTCGGCCTTTGTATGACCTTAAACAGCTGTATGGGTAATGCAAAAGCAAAGTAGAGTATCTAGAAATGTAAATGTGTTGATCCAACATTTAGTTGTTTTTCTGTTTGATTTGAACAGTTTGAGTTCTAACTACATTCCAACTGTATTTAATGGTGTTTTGTAGTTGTGTTTTCATGTTTTGACTGATGTATTGTAGTAACCCTCAACTGTATTTAATGGTGTTTTGTACATAGTTGTGTTGTCATGTTTTGACTGATGTATTGTAGTATCCCTCAACTGTATTTAATGGTGTTTTGTAGTTGTGTTTTCATGTTTTGACTGATGTATTGTAGTATCCCTCAACTGTATTTAATGGTGTTTTGTAGTTGTGTTTTCATGTTTTGACTGATGTATTGTAGTAACCCTCAAGCTGTTTTTAGCCATAAGGTTATTTAATCACGGAGAATGTTCATACTTAATAAATATGTGATTTTGTATTACTAGCAATGCTGTCATTTTCTTTATGTTGATCTTACCATTATCTGGGTATTTACTCTCTCACACACACACACACACACACACACACACACACACACACAAACATATACACACACACACACACACACACACACACACACACACACACACACACACACACACACACACACACACATACACACACACACACACACACATACACACACACACACACACACACACACACACACATACACACATACACACATACACACACACACACACACACACATACACACACACACACACACACACACACACACACACACACACACACACACACACATACACACACACACACACACACACACACTCACTCTATCACACACACACACACACACACACACACACACACACACACACACACACACACACACACACACACACACACACACACACTCACTCTATCACACACAATCTACACACACATTATGACACAGTCTCTTTGGCTAGGGAGACCTGGTCAAGAAGGCAGCAGTAGGACAAACAGAATACAAACAGCACATCAACCCGTTTCAGAGCTGGTCCTGTCTCCAGGAAACATGTGCATTCCTCCGGGGTCAACCCGTTTCAGAGCTGGTCCTGTCTCCAGGAAACATGTGCATTCCTCCGGGGTCAACCCGTTTCAGAGCTGGTCCTGTCTCCAGGAAACATGTACATTCCTCCGGGGTCAACCCGTTTCAGAGCTGGTCCTGTCTCCAGGAAACATGTACATTCCTCCGGGGTCAACCCGTTTCATGGAGTGCAGCAGGTAGCCTGCAGCAGGATTTTGATCCAACTAGGCAACAAACCTGACCAACTGACCTAATTGATCAATTCAGGGATTGCCTAAATTCAACACACTTGGTATTCCAGGTTGATTAAATCAGAAACATGAATTGTTGCGGACCTTATGGGGACATTGAACTGTTGTCTTGACCTTATGGGGACATTGAACTGTTGTCCTGACCTTATGGGGACATTGAACTGTTGTCCTGACCTTATGGGGACATTGAACTGTTGTCCCGACCTTATGGGGACATTGAACTGTTGTCCTGACCTTATGGGGACATTGAACTGTTGTCCTGACCTTATGGGGACATTGAACTGTTGTCCTGACCTTATGGGGACATTGAACTGTTGTCCCGACCTTATGGGGACATTGAACTGTTGTCCTGACCTTATGGGGACATTGAACTGTTGTCCTGACCTTATGGGGACGTTGAACTGTTGTCCTGACCTTATGGGGACATTGAACTGTTGTCCCAAACTTATGGGGACATTGAAACTGGGGACATTGAACTGTTGTCCTGACCTTATGGGGACATTGAACTGTTGTCCTGACCTTATGGGGACATTGAACTGACCTTTGTCCTGACCTTATGGGGACATTGAACTGTTGTCCCGACCTTATGGGGACATTGAACTGTTGTCCTGACCTTATGGGGACATTGAACTGTTGTCCTGACCTTATGGGGACATTGAACTGTTGTCCTGACCTTATGGGGACATTGAACTGTTGTCCTGACCTTATGGGGACATTGAACTGTTGTGCTGACCTTATGGGGACATTGAACTGTTGTCCCGACCTTATGGGGACATTAAACTGTTGTCTTGACCTTATGGGGACATTGAACTGTTGTGCTGACCTTATGGGGACATTGAACTGTTGTCCTGACCTTATGGGAACATTGAACTGTTGTCCTGACCTTATGGGGATATTGAACTGTTGTCCCGACCTTATGGGGACATTGAACTGTTGTCCCGACCTTATGGGGACATTGAACTGTTGTCCTGACCTTATGGGGACATTGAACTGTTGTCCTGACCTTGTGGGGACATTGAACTGTTGTCCTGACCTTATGGGAACATTGAACTGTTGTCCTGACCTTATGGGGACATTGAACTGTTGTGCTGACCTTATGGGGACATTGAACTGTTGTCCTGACCTTATGGGGACATTGAACTGTTGTCCTGACCTTATGGGGACATTGAACTGTTTGCACACATCCCGTGTGGGGACATCTTGACAAACTGGGGCCAAAATAATTATCCCTGTAAGGCAGACCATGTCAAAACCTAACCCTAACATTTAACCCCTAACTCTAATTCTAACCTTAAACCCCTTAGAAATGACCTTTTCCTTGTGGGTATCAGCAAAATGCCCCAGTTGGTCCCCACAAGTATAGTTAAACGTGCACACTCACACTCGAACACACACAATCTACACACACATTGTTCTGTAGTTGTGCTGTTTGTATATTGTTGTATTGTAGAGAAAACAAAACATTGACACCTGTATGTTTGGGAATTATTCTGCAATAATATGCTCAGTCCAAAGCTTTGCACAGCCCACAGACATGTCTACGAACTTTAGGTAGAGGGAACCCTCATCACGTGATGTCGGCACCTGTTGGGCTTTTGCAGAGAAGTCTCCCCTCTTGATCAGCATAGAACGGGGTCCCTAACAAACTGCATCACCTCTGTGGGGAGACTAAACTCATCAAGTCTTGTTTCAAAGTTATCTTTCAGTTTAACTAAAAACTCTGACATCACGGGAGTTATCTGTACTGATGATGAATGGATATAGTTACGCACAATAGGGAAATGATTTTATTCTGGGCTCAAATCAGAAGAGAAAATAAATGTATTTTGAAAAGAAATACATTGTTTCAAGCATGCCAATAACTGTTTAACCCCTCCCCCGTAGGCCCAAATTAAGTCCATTCAAGGGATTTTAAAATGTCACTCAAACAAACCTCAGCTACAAATTCCTCATCAACAATTGACACTAGTCTTTCATGTTATTTGTTTATTGGGATCCCCATCATCTGTTACAAAGCAGCAGCTACTCTTCCTGGAGTCCAACAATTATAAAGTTGTCTCCAGGTATATTAGACATCTCTTTACAGGACAATGGAACAGGGGTGGTAGCAGCGGATGGACTTTTTGGTTTGCCTAGGAGGAAGTAGTCTGGATCAAGTAATGAGTCACCAAGACATGGGGAAAAGCACTTTGCAAACCAAGCTGATGTGGATCG
>NW_024609165.1:0-115852 GCF_018296145.1 Oncorhynchus tshawytscha
ATCCCCAAAGAGCAATACATGCAGATGTAGAAGCACAGTGGCCACAAACAACTCCCTAGAAAGCAGGAACCTTGGAAGAAACCTAGAGAGGAACCAGGCTCAGAGTGGTGACCAGTCCTTTTCTGGCCATACCGGGTGACAGGTAGCCTAGTGGTTAGAGCAACCGAAAGGTTGCAAGATCGAATCCCTGAGCTGACAAGGTAAAAATCTGTCGTTCTGCCCCTGAACAAGGCAGTTAACCCACTGTTCCTAGGCTGTCATTAAAAATAAGAATTTGATCTTAACTGACTTGCCTAGTTAACCTGTTTGGGTGCATGTCCAAACGCTAGTGGGACACCTACGACAACATCTGGTGAAATTGCAGAGCGCGAAATTCAAAATACAAAAATCGTAATATTAAACATTCATGAAAATACAAGTGTCTTACATAATTTAAAAGCTTCTTATTAATCCAACTGCGTTGTCAGATTTCAAAACTGCTTTACGGAGAGAGCATACCATGCGATTATCAGCATCCCACAGACGTCACAGGCGTCACAAAATCACAGACAGCATTTTAAAAAATCACTTACCTCTGAAGATCTTCTTCTGATTGCAATCCCAAGGGTCCCAGCTACACAATGAATGGTCGTTTAGATGGCACGCTTGATTCAGTAATTCACTCGTTCAACATGCACAAACTAATACAAAAAGTTACCAGTAAAGTTTGTCCAAACAAGTCAAACAATGTTTTTAATTAATCCTCAAGTATTCTAATATCTAAATAAACAATATTTAAGATGGAGAATAGTGTGTTTAATAGCGAAGATAAATAACGAAGAGCGCACTCTCGTTGATGCGCGCAACATGACTACTTTTCTAAAGGGGGACACCTTGGAAAAACTACAAATACTTGTTCATTTTTCAAAAAACAAGCCTGAAACCCTTTCTAAAGACTGTTGACATCTAGTGGAAGCCATAGGAACTGCAATCTGGGTCATATCGATTTGCATATCCCATAGGCAAGCATTGAAAAAACCTGTGACTGTTTTTGCCTGACATATCAGTCCTGTTATACTCACAGACTGTTACGGTTTTCTTCCGTCGAAGGAGAGTCGGACCAAAATGCAGCGTGGTTAGTTCGATACATCTTTAATGAAGAAAAAACACGAACAATACAAAAACAACAAAGGGAATGTGAAAACCTCTACAGCCTATCTGGTGACAACCTCTACAGCCTATCTGGTGACAACTAACACAGAGACAGGAACAATCACCCACGAAATACTCAAAGAATATGGCTGCCTAAATATGGTTCCCAATCAGAGACAACGATAATCACCTGACTCTGTTTGAGAACCGCCTCAGGCAGCCATAGACTATGCTAGACACCCCACAAAAACCCCATGACAAAAACGCACATAAATGAAGACAAACATACATTACTTAGACCAGGGCGTGACAGAACCCCCCCCTAAGGTGCGGACTCCCGGACGCACATCAAAACAATAGGGAGGGTCCGGGTGGGCGTCTGTCCATGGTGGCGGCTCCGGCTCGGGACGTGGACCCCACTCCATCAATGTCATATTTCCTCCCCCTCGCGTCCTAGGATAGTCCACCCTCGCCGCCGACCATGGCCTAGTAGTCCTCACCCAGAACCCCACTGAACTGAGGGGCAGCTCGGGACTGAGGGGCAGCTCGGGACTGAGGGGAAGCTCGGCACTGAGGGGAAGCTCGGCACTGAGGGAAGCTCGGCACTGAGGGGAAGCTCGGCACTGAGGGGAAGCTCGGCACTGAGGGGAAGCTCGGCACTGAGGGGAAGCTCGGCACTGAGGGGAAGCTCGGCACTGAGGGAAGCTCAGCACTGAGAGGAAGCTCGGCACTGAGGGAGATCCTGGCTGGCTGGCGGACTGAGAGTCTGGTTGCTGGCAGATCTGGAAGAGTCTGGCTGACTGGCAGATCCTGGCTGACTGGCGGATCTGGAAGAGTCTGGTTGACTGGCGGATCTGGAAGTGTCTGGCTGACTGGCGGATCTGGAAGAGTCTGGCTGACTGGCGGATCTAGATCTGGAAGAGTCTGGCTGACTGGCAGATCTGGAAGCTCTGGCTGACATGCAGACTGGATCTCTGGCTCTATGACTGGCACCTCCATGCAGACTGGCAGCTCTGGCTGCTCCATGCAAACTGGCAGCTCTGGCTGCTCCATGCAGACTGGCAGCTCTGGCTGCTCCATGCAGACTGGCAGCTCTGGCTGCTCCATGCAGACTGGCAGCTCTATGCAGACTGGCAGCTCTGGCTGCTCCATGCAAACTGGCAGCTCTGGCTGCTCCATGCAGACTGGCAGCTCTGGCTGCTCCATGCAGACTGACATCTCAGGCTGCTCCATGCAGACTGGCAGCTCTGGCTGCTCCATGCAGACTGGCAGCTCTGGCTGCGCTGGAGCTCAGGCTCCATGCAGACTCCAGCTCAGGCTGCTCCATGCAGACTGACAGCTCTGGGCTCCTGCGCTGACACAGGCTGGGAGACTCATGCAGGCTGGCGCTGCACAGGCAGAGACAGCTCAGGCTGCTCCAAGGCTCTGGCTGCGCTGAACAGGCAGGAGACTCCAGCAGCGCTGTAGAGGAGGAAGGCTCTGGCTGCGCTGAACAGGCGGGAGGCTCCAGCAGCGCTGTAGAGGAGGAAGGCTCTGGCTGCGCTGAACAGGCGGGAGACTCCGGCAGCGCTGGAGAGGAGGAAGGCTCTGATAGCGCTAGACAGGCGAGGTGCACTGAAGGCCTGGTGCGTGGTGCTGGCACTGGTGGTACTGGGCCGAGGACACGCACAGGAAGCCTGGTGTGGGGAGCTGCCACCGGAGGACTGGTGTGTGGAGGTGGCACTGGATAGACCGGACCGTGCAGGCGCACTGGAGCTCTTGCCCGCCTGCCACCTGGCTCGATGCCCACTCTAGCCCGACCAATACGAAGAGCTGGTATGTACCGCACCGGGCTATGCACCCGCACTGGAGACACCGTGCGCTCCATAGCATAACACGGTGCCTGCCCGGTCTCTTTAGCCCCCCGGTAAGCACAGGAAGTTTGCGCAGGTCTCCTACCTGGCGTAGCCATACTCCCTGTGAGCCCCCCCCCAATACATTTTTGGGGCTGACTCTCGGGCTTCCATCCGCGTCGCCTTGCTGCCTCTTCATACCAGCGCCTCCCCGCTTTCGCCGCCTCCAGTACTTCTTTGGGGCGTCGGTATTCATCAGGCTGTGCTCAGGGTCCTTTTCCGTCCAATATCTCCTCACAATAAACAGGGGGAGTTGGCTCAGGTCTGAACCCTGACTCTGCCACACTCTCCCTGAGTCCCCCCCAATACATTTTTGGGGGTGACTTTCGGGCTTCCTTGCCAACCGTGTTCCCTCGTATCGTCGGCTCCTCTCTCCGGCTGCCTCTGCTCTCCTAAGTACCTCCACCTGTTCCCATGGGAGGCGATCTCTTCCAGCCAGTATCTCCTCCCAAGTGTAACAACCCTTGCCATCCAAAACATCTTCCCATGTCCATTCCTCCTTTCGCTGCTTCTGCTGTCGCTGCCTGTCACCACGCTGCTTGGTCCTGGTGTGGTAGGTGATTCTTTACGGTTTTCTTCCGTCGAAGGAGAGTCGGACCAAAATGCAGCGTGGTTAGTTCGATACATCTTCAATAGACGAAAAACACGAACAATACAAAAACAACAAAGGGAATGTGAAAACCTCTACAGCCTATCTGGTGACAACCTCTACAGCCTATCTGGTGACAACCTCTAAGCCTATCTGGTGACAACCTCTACAGCCTATCTGGTGACAACCTCTACAGCCTATCTGGTGACAACCTCTACAGCCTATCTGGTGAAACCTCTACAGCCTATCTGGTGACAACCTCTACAGCCTATCTGGTGACAACCTCTACAGCCTATCTGGTGACACTCCTCTACAGCCTATCTGGTGACAAACCTCTGAGCCTATCTGGTGACAACCTCTACAGCCTATCTGGTGACAAACAGCCTATCTGGTGACAACCTCCACAGCCTATCTGGTGACAACCTCTACAGCCTATCTGGTGAAAAAAACCTCCACAGCCTATCTGGTGAAAACCTCTACAGCCTATCTGGTGAAAACCTCTACAGCCTATCTGGTGAAAACCTCTACAGCCTATCTGGTGAAAACCTCTACAGCCTATCTGGTGAAAACCTCTTCAGCCTATCTGGTGAAAACCTCTACAGCCTATCTGGTGACAACTAACACAGAACCAGGAACAATCACCCACAAAATACTCAAAGAATATTGCTGCCTAAATATGGTTCCCAATCAGAGACAATGATAATCACCTGACTCTGATTGAGAACCGCCTCAGGCAGCCATAGACTATGCTAGACACCCCACAAAAACCCCATGACAAAAACGCACCACAATAACCCATGTCACACCCTGGCCTGACCAAATAAATGAAGACAAACATACATTACTTCGACCAGGGCGTGACACAGACAGTGTTTTCTATCCAATGCGATCAAGTATATGCATATCCTGGGCAGTTTACAGGCAGTTTACTTTGGGCACGTCAGTCATCCAAAATTCCGGGACAATAACAGGTATGCTAAGAAAGTTAAATAACGATTAAAAAATATAAATACACTACCATTAGTGGTGAAATAAATGAATAGTGGTGTGGGGGCTGTGCTTTGGCAAAGTGGGTGGGGTTATATCCTTCCTGTTTGGCCCTGTCCGGGGGTGACCTCGGATGGGGCCACAGTGTCTCCTGACCCCTCCTGTCTCAGCCTCCAGTATTTATGCTGCAGTAGTTTATGTGTCGGGGGGCTGGGGTCAGTTTGTTATATCTGGAGTACTTCTCCTGTCCTATTCGGTGTCCTGTGTGAATCTAAGTGTGCGTTCTCTAATTCTCTCCTTCTCTCTTTCTTTCTCTCTCTCGGAGGACCTGAGCCCTAGGACCTGAGCTCCAGGACTACCTGACATGACTCCTTGCTGTCCCCAGTCCACCTGGCCATGCTGCTGTTCCAGTTTCAACTGACCTGAGCCCTAGGACCATGCCCCAGGACTACCTGACATGATGACTCCTTGCTGTCCCCAGTCCACCTGGCCATGCTGCTGCTCCAGTTTCAACTTCCACCTGACTGTGCTGCTGCTCCAGTTTCAACTGTTCTGCCTTATTATTATTCGACCATGCTGGTCATTTATGAACATTTGAACATCTTGGCCATGTTCTGTTATAATCTCCACCCGGCACAGCCAGAAGAGGACTGGCCACCCCACATAGCCTGGTTCCTCTCTAGGTTTCTTCCTAGGTTTTGGCCTTTCTAGGGAGTTTTCTAGCCACCGTGCTTCTACACCTGCATTGCTTGCTGTTTGGGGTTTTAGGCTGGGTTTCTGTACAGCACTTTGAGATACAGCTGATGTACGAAGGGCTATATAAATAAATTTGATTTGATTTGAATACATTCTCAAGTTTGGGGTCACTTACAAATGTCCATGTTTTTTAAAGAAAAGCACAATTTTTGTCCATTCACATAAATGTCAAATTGATCAGAAATACAGTGTTGACATTGTTAATGTTGTAAATGACTATTGTAACTATTCTGGTTAGAGCCAGTTTGCGCTGTTCTGTGAAGGGAGTAGTACACAGCGTTGTACAAGATCTTCAGTTTCTTGGCAATTTCTCACTTAGAAGAGCCTTCATTTCTCAGAACAAGAATAGACTGACGAGTTTCAGAAGAAAGGTCTTTGTTTCTGGCCATTTTGAGCCTGTAATCGAAGAGACAAATGACCCAGATACTCAACTAATCTAAAGAAGGACCATTTTATTGCTTCTTTAATCAGCACCACAGTTTTCAGCTTTGCTAACATAATTGCAAAAGGGTTTTGTAATGATCAATTAGCCTTTTAAAATTATAAACTTGGATTAGCTAACAACATGCCAATGGATCACAGGAGTGATGGTTGCTGATAATGGGCCTCTGTTCACCTATGTAGATATTCCATTTTCTTTCAATCATCCGTTTTCCAGCTACAATAGTCATTCTGTGCAGCGCATAACGAGACGTAGGCCTATATCATATTTCTCAAATCCTTTTCAGGCTAAATTCCATCCGACCATGGAGTAACAGTAATGCCTAACTACACTGTAAAATATACAAATATATAATAATAATATATAATAATAATATATAATAAAAATATATAATAATAATATATAATAATAATATATAATAAAAATATATAATAAAAATATATAATAATAATATATAATAAAAATATATAATAAAAATATATAATAATAATATATAATAATAATATATATAAATATAACATGTAAAGTGTTGGTTCCATGTTTCATGAGCTGAAATAAAATCTCTGAAATTTTCTAACACACATAAAAACCTTATTTCTCTAAAATTGTGTGCACAAATATGTTTACATCCCTGTTAGTGAGCATTTCTCCTTTGCCAAGATAATCCATCCACCTGACAGGTGTGGCATATCAAGAAGCTGATTAAACGGCATAATCATTACACAGTTGCACCTTGTGCTGGGGACAAAAAAAGGACACTTTAAAATGTACAGTTTTGTTACACAACACCACAGATGTCTCAAGTTTTGAGGGAGCGTGCAATTGGCATGCTGACTGCAGGAATGTCCACCAGAGCTGTTGCCAAAGAATTGAATGTTCATTTCTCTACCATAAGCTGCCTCCAACGTCATATTAGAGTATTTGGCAGTACATCCAACCGGCCTCACAATCGAAGACCACGTGTAACAACATCAGACCAGGACCTGAGGTGGGTCTGGCTGCCAAGTGGGTGGGCCTATGCCTTCTATTTTAATTCAAGGCCCACCCATGGCTGCACCCCTGCCCAGTCATGTGAAATCTACAGGTTAGGGCCTAATTAATTTCAATGACTGATGTCCTTATTATATATATAAAAACAGCCGAACATGTTCTCTTGTTTCTGCATCACCAAATGTTGCGCGAGGCAAAAGAGTAGGCTAGGTGAGCATCAATCGCTAGTTCGGTGCAGCAGACTGCAGGTGTGTAGTGCTTGCAAGAGCGATGAGCCGCCACAATGGTGTTTTTTAATAAAGTTAGATCAATGTCTTGGACGATCACCTAATGATTAATTAGCAGTCCACATCACCAAATATTATAGCATAACATTACTTTTACAACAAAAACAACACCTAATTTCTTACGAGATTTTAGGATGGTTTGCTGAATCGTCCCAAACTCAACAGCACGCGCCGCGCCATTACGCAGAATGTGTTTTGATTAAAACAAAATACAGGAAGTCTATATAATTTAACACCATCTGCTCTAATTTTCTAACCAAACAGTAATTCAAGAAGATTTAAATGCATATTCCCATGAAATTGATTGAGATCAAACGATTGGCATGCAGACGCAGCTTGGTCATTTCACTGGTAAAACGTGAAGAATTATAATTCAATATTGACAGTGATGATGCCATGGCCTATTTTGAAATGAGGTATGCCTAACTTGGTGATTGAGGGTATTAAACATTTTCAACGTTCTTGAGACAATGTGTGGGCAAAGGCAGGCGTTACAAGTTTAAATAGTTTTTGCTTCACTGTGAAGTCTTGAGTTGTTCAGGGATGTGTGATGTCAGAATGACAGAATTCAACCTAGCAATAGACTGGTCATAACTTATAGAGGTCTAATTTAGAGGTTGACCGATTAATCAGAATGGCCGATTAATTAGGGCTGATTTCAAGTTTTCATAACATTCGGACAACGCTTTTTTAAAAATATATATCTATTTTTTTGTTTTACCTTTATTTAACCAGGTAGGCAAGTTGAGAACAAGTTCTCATTTACAACTGCGACCTGGCCAAGATAAAGCAAAGCAGTTCGACACATACAACGACACAGAGTTACACATGGAGTAAACAAACATACAGTCAATAATACAGTATAAACAAGTCTATATACAATGTGAGCAAATGAGGTGAGAAGGGAGGTAAAGGCAAAAAAGGCCATGGTGGCAAAGTAAATACAATATAGCAAGTAAAACACTGGATTGGTAGATTTGCAGTGGAAGAATGTGCAAAGTAGAAATAAAAATAATGGGGTGCAAAGGAGCAAAATAAATTAAATAAATGAATAAAATAAATACAGTAGGGAAAGAGGTAGTTGTTTGGGCTAAATTATAGGTGGGCTATGTACAGGTGCAGTAATCGGTGAGCTGCTCTGACAGTTGGTGCTTAAAGCTAGTGAGGGAGATAAGTGTTTCCAGTTTCAGAGATTTTTGTAGTTTGTTCCAGTCATTGGCAGCAGAGAACTGGAAGGAGAGGCGGCCAAAGAAAGAATTGGTTTTGGGGGTGACTAGAGAGATATACCTGCTGGAGCGCGTGCTACAGGTGGGTGATGCTATGGTGACCAGCGAGCTGAGATAAGGGGGGACTTTACCTAGCAGGGTCTTGTAGATGACATGGAGCCAATGGGTTTGGCGAGGAGTATGAAGCGAGGGCCAGCCAACGAGAGCGTACAGGTCGCAATGGTGGGTAGTATATGGGCTTTGGTGACAAAACGGACAAAACGGTCTGTGATAGACTGCATCCAATTTGTTGAGTAGGGTATTGGAGGCTATTTTGTAAATGACATCACCGAAGTCGAGGATTAGTAGGATGGTCAGTTTTACAAGGGTATGTTTGGCAGCATGAGTGAAGGATGCTTTGTTGTGAAATAGGAAGCCGATTCTAGATTTAACTTTGGATTGGAGATGTTTGATGTGGGTCTGGAAGGAGAGTTTACAGTCTAACCAGACACCTAGGTATTTGTAGTTGTCCACGTATTCTAAGTCAGAGCCGTCCAGATGTCAACTGGTTGCTGCGGAAAAGGAGGAGGTCAAAAGGGGGTGAGTGTAGCCGATGTGAAACGGCTAGCGCGTTAGAGGTGGTGCGCACTAATAGCGTTTCAATCGGTGACGTCACTTACTCTTGAGACCTTGAAGTAGTGGTTCCCCTTGCTCTGCAAGGGCTGCGGCTGTTGTAGTTATTGATACATATAGAGACAGATATGACACTATTGAGCAAAGATAGGTGTACATTAGACCACAAACAGAAAGCGGACAGGAAACCAAAGATTAAACAGACATAAGTGTAATGGCCGAAGCCATACGTGCTTTATTGTGCATAAGGGCTTAGGGCAAAGAGGAGGAGTTGACCCTTAAATACATTATTTATTATGGAAAGAGCAGGACATCATTACAAAGATTAGATAGAGAGGGTAAAGGCCATAAGTGCTTAGGGTAAGATAGATATACATTCATTTTAGGACATGAGAGGGTCCTGCCACCATTGTAATCTAATCAAGAGCGGATACAGGCGTTATTAGGCATGAACATGGAAGAAGCCTGGACTGAAAGATAATGGTGACCGATGACTTGAGGGAAGTAACTTCATTAACATATGGAATGGACTCATATACTGTGTGTGTATTTTTTATTTTTATTTTACCTTTATTTAACCAGGTAGGCTAGTTGAGAACAAGTTCTCATTTGCAACTGCGACCTGGCCAAGATAAAGCATAGCAGTGTGAGCAGACAACAACACAGAGTTACACATGGAATAAACAATTAACAAGTCAATAACACAGTAGAAAACAAAGGGGGGAGTCTATATACAATGTGTGCAAAAGGCATGAGGAGGTAGGCGAATAATTACAATTTTGCAGATTAACACTGGAGTGATAAATGATCAGATGGTCATGTACAGGTAGAGATATTGGTGTGCAAAAGAGCAGAAAAGTAAATAAATAAAAACAGTATGGGGATGAGGTAGGTGAAAATGGGTGGGCTATTTACCAATAGACTATGTACAGCTGCAGTGATCGGTTAGCTGCTCAGATAGCTGATGTTTGAAGTTGGTGAGGGAGATAAAAGTCTCCAACTTCAGCGATTTTTGCAATTGTTCCAGTCACAGGCAGCAGAGTACTGGAACGAAAGGCGGCCAAATGAGGTGTTGGCTTTAGGGATGATCAGTGAGATACACCTGCTGGAGCGCGTGCTACGGATGGGTGTTGCCATCGTGACCAGTGAACTGAGATAAGGCGGAGCTTTACCTAGCATGGACTTGTAGATGACCTGGAGCCAGTGGGTCTGGCGACGAATATGTAACGAGGGCCAGCCGACTAGAGCATACAGGTCGCAGTGGTGGGTGGTATAAGGTGCTTTAGTGACAAAACGGATGGCACTGTGATAGACTGCATCCAGTTTGCTGAGTAGAGTGTTGGAAGCCATTTTGTAGATGACATCGCCGAAGTCGAGGATCGGTAGGATAGTCAGTTTTACTAGGTAAGCTTGGCGGCGTGAGTGAAGGAGGCTTTGTTGCGGAATAGAAAGCCGACTCTTGATTTGATTTTCGATTGGAGATGTTTGATATGAGTCTGGAAGGAGAGTTTGCAGTCTAGCCAGACACCTAGGTACTTATAGATGTCCACATATTCAAGGTCGGAACCATCCAGGGTGGTGATGCTAGTCGGGCATGCGGGTGCAGGCAGCGATCGGTTGAAAAGCATGCATTTGGTTTAACTAGCGTTTAAGAGCAGTTGGAGGCCACGGAAGGAGTGTTGTATGGCATTGAAGCTTGTTTGAGGTTAGATAGCACAGTGTCCAATGACGGGCCGAAAGTATATAGAATGGTGTCGTCTGCGAGAGGTGGATCAGGGAATCGCCCGCAGCAAGAGCAACATCATTGATATATACAGAGAAAAGAGTCGGCCCGAGAATTGAACCCTGTGGCACCCCATAGAGACTGCCAGAGGACCGGACAGCATGCCCTCCGATTTGACACACTGAACTCTGTCTGCAAAGTAATTGGTCAACCAGGCAAGGCAGTCATCCGAAAACCGAGGCTACTGAGTCTGCCGATAAGAATATGGTGATTGACAGAGTTGAAAGCCTTGGCAAGGTCAAGGAAGACGGCTGCACAGTACTGTCTTTTATCGATGGCGGTTATGATATCGTTTAGTACCTTGAGTGTGGCTGAGGTGCACCCGTGACCGGCTCGGAAACCAGATTGCACAGCAGAGAAGGTACGGTGGGATTCGAGATGGTCAGTGACCTGTTTGTTGACTTGAAGACCTTAGATAGGCAGGGCAGGATGGATATAGGTCTGTAACAGTTTGGGTCCAGGGTGTCTCCCCTTTGAAGAGGGGGATGACTGCGGCAGCTTTCCAATCCTTGGGGATCTCAGACGATATGAAAGAGAGGTTGAACAGGCTGGTAATAGGGGTTGCGACAATGGCAGCAGAAAGTTTCAGAAATAGGTGGTCCAGATTGTCAAGCCCAGCTGATTTGTACGGGTCCAGGTTTTGCAGCTCTTTCAGAACATCTGCTATCTGGATTTGGGTAAAGGAGAACCTGGAGAGGCTTGGGCGAGGAGCTGCCGGGGGGGCGGAGCTGTTGGCCGAGGTTGGAGTAGCCAGGCGGAAGGCATGGCCAGCCGTTGAGAAATGCTTATTGAAGTTTTCGATAATCATGGATTTATCGGTGGTGACCGTGTTACCTAGCCTCAGTGCAGTGGGCAGCTGGGAGGAGGTGCTCTTGTTCTCCATGGACTTCACAGTGTCCCAGAACTTTTTGGAGTTGGAGCTACAGGATGCAAACTTCTGCCTGAAGAAGCTGGCCTTAGCTTTCCTGACTGACTGCGTGTATTGGTTCCGGACTTCCCTGAACAGTTGCATATCCCGGGACTATTCGATGCTATTGCAGTCCGCCACAGGATGTTTTTGTGCTGGTCGAGGGCAGTCAGGTCTGGGGTGAACCAAGGACTGTATCTGTTCTTAGTTCTGCATTTTTTGAACGGAGCATGCTTATCTAAAATGGTGAGGAAGTTACTTTTAAAGAATGACCAGGCATCCTCAACTGACGGGATGAGGTCAATGTCCTTCCAGGATACCCGGGCCAGGTCGATTAGAAAGGCCTGCTCACAGAAGTGTTTTAGGGAGCGTTTGACAGTGATGAGGGGAGGTCGTTTGACTGCGGCTCCGTAGCGGATACAGGCAATGAGGCAGTGATCGCTGAGATCCTGGTTGAAGACAGCAGAGGTGTATTTGGAGGGCCAGTTGGTCAGGATGACGTCTATGAGGGTGCCCTTGTTTACAGAGTTAGGGTTGTACCTGGTGGGTTCCTTGATGATTTGTGTGAGATTGAGGGCATCTAGCTTAGATTGTAGGACTGGCGGGGTGTTAAGCATATCCCAGTTTAGGTCACCTATATAAAGACAGAGCCAGTGCTCTGGGAAGGTGTGTGTTCCGCGGACCATCTAGGCTTCTGATATGTTTGTATTAAAAGCCTATATTGAATTCACAAGTTCTTGTAAGTGTTATATTTTGAAACGATCCTCCACAACACGGCTTTTGTGGAGCGATGGGTAACGATGCTTCGAGGGTGACTGTTGACGTGTGCAGAGGGTCCCTGGCTCGCGCCCGAGTCGGGGCGAGGGGACGGACTAAAGTTATACTGTTAAAACTCCAGAGCCGATGTCAACTAGGCAAGTCAGTTAAGAACACATTCTTATTTTCAATGACGGCCTAGGAACAGTGGGTTAACTGCCTGTTCAGGGGCAGAACGACAGATGTTTACCTTGTCAACACGGGGATTCGTTTTTGCAACCTTCCGGTTACTAGTCCAATGCTCTAACCACCTGCCTTATATTGCACTCCACGAGGAGCCTGCAGGCTGACTACCTGTTACGCGAGGGCAGCAAGAAGCCAAGGTAAGATGCTAGCTAGCATTAAACTTATAAAAAACAATCAATCTTCACATAATCACTAGTTAAGTACACATGGTTGATGATATTACTAGTTTACCTAGTGTGTCCTGCGTTGCATATAATCGATGCGGTGCCCATTAATTTCTCATCGAATCACAGCCTAACGTTACTTCGCCAAACGGGTGATGATTTAGCACTGTCGTTGCACCAAACCTAACCATAAATATCAATGCATTTCTTTAAAATCAATACACAATTATATATTTTTAAACCTTCATATTTAGTTAATATTGCCTGCTAACATGAATTTCTTATAACTAGGGAAATTGTGTCACTTCTCTTGCGTTCCGTGCAGTCAGGGTATATGCAGCAGTTTGGGCCGCCTGGCTCGTTGGGAACTGTGTGAAGTCCATTTCTTCCTAACAAAGACCGTAATTAATTTGCCAGAATATACATATTTATGACATAACATTGAAGGTTGTACAATGTAACAGCAATATTTAGACTTAGGGATGCCACCCGTTAGATAAAATACGGAACCGTTCCGTATTTCATTGAAAGAATAAACGTTTTGTTTTCAAAATGATTGTTTCCGGATTCGACCATATTAATGACCAAAGGCTCATATTTTTGTGTGTAATTAAGTCTATGATTTGATGTTTGATAGAGCAGTCTGTCTGAGCGATGGTAGGCAGCAGCAGGCTCGTACACACTCATTCAAACAGCACTGTCGTGCGTTTTGCCAGAAGCTCGCTCTGAGACTTGAGTAGTTGTTCCCCTTGCTCTGCAAAGACCGCAGCTTTTGTGGAGCAATGGGTAACGATGCTTCGAGGGTGGCTGTTGTCGATGTGTTCCTGGTTCGAGCCCAGGTAGGGGTGAGGAGAGGGACAGAAGCTATACTGTTACACTGGCAATACTAAAGTGCCTATAAGAATATCCAATAGTCAAAGGTTAATGAAATACAAATGGTATAGAGAGAAATAGTCCTATAATTCCTATAATAACTACAACCTAAAACTTCTTACCTGGGAATATTGAAGACTCATGTTAAAAGGAACCCCCAGCTTTCATATGTTCTGAGCAAGGAACTAAAACGTTAGCTTTTTTTACATGGCACATATTGCACTTTTACTTTCTTCTCCAACACTTTGTTTTTGCATTATTTCAACCAAATTGTTGAAATGTTTCATTATTTGAGGCTAAATAGTTTTTATTGATGATTTTTATTGATTATTTTAAGTTAAAATAAGTGTTAATTCAGTATTGTTGTAATTGTCATTATTACAAATAAATAATATAAAATAGGCCGATTAATCGGTATCGGCTTTTTTGGTCCTCCAATAATCGGTCTCGACGTTGAAAAATCATAATCGGTTGACCTCTAGTCTAATTTACGAATTTAACTTATAGATAGAACCAGCTCTTACCATGACTAACAGTTGTCCTAATCTTCTCCTCCTCCTCCTCTTCTTCTTCATCTTTAATGTTGACATTCAGTTCCAGTGTTTGACTGCAGTCTTCCAGCTTCACTGATGCCATCTCTGGATCCTGCAATGCAAACTGGGCTCCACAGTCACAATCAGGACCCAGTGACTGTAGGTGTGGAAGGAGAGAGGCAGGCTGGGATTGTCCTCACCGTTGATGTTACCGGCCTCAGACTTGATCGGAGTCAGCCTGTAGTAATAAAGAGAAACATACAAAAGTTATTGTCTTCACAGTTCTGGCGCTTTCTTTATTCTCTATTAATTATGTAATTTCAATAGATCAGGTAGCTAAGCATTGACAGAACATTAAATCATTTCCCATTAGACAAAGTGCACACTTTAAATTACACTTAACCTATAGTAGATTTCCTGAATTAAAATAAATGACTCAACAACCATTTAGTACAAGATCACAGTATGTTTCAGGCAGCACTATGTACTATTTTATGAATAACCTGGTCTTCACTGTATTGTTTCAATCAGAAACCAATTGTATTTCCCGTTCACACCACAGCAACATTTATAGATAAAGATAGATACAACTGAATGTGTCTGAATATTAGTACATGTAGACAACTGATACATTCAGCGCCAAGTCTGGGACCAAAAGGCTCCTGAACAGCTTCAACTCCCAAGACATCAGATTGCTGAAGAGTTAATCAAATGGCTACCCAGACAACTTGTATTGACCCCGTTAATTACTTATCTGTTTGCACTGGCTATATGGACACTCACATATTCTACACTGACACTCCAACACACACACACACACACACACACACACACACACAGTAGTGCAACAGTGAAATTGTCTCCCTCTCTCATACACCCGCACTGCTTGCACTGAAGTCCGTTGACGCCAATGACGTCGATACAAAACCAATAACACCTCAAACGAACTCAGAAATCTCAAAGAAATGTGGTTTATTTAGTTATCTTGACGAGATATCGTACATTCACTCAGACAAACCCAAAGTATCTAGCTAACTTATGTGACTTATAAAATAGTTTTATCACGTTCTTCACCCATTCGGCTTGACAGAAAAACAACACATACAATTAAAACCTTTACCAAACGTGATGATACCGATTTGTTAGCTAGAATTTGATAACATGTTCTTTCCAACGTTTGAACACGCTATTACATACCTGTAGCCATACATTTAAAACGGAGACAAAAGGTATCATATTAACATCAAGAGTTCTGACGCTTTCTTTATTCTGAAGAATGGCGTGCGCTTGCCCGGAAGTTCCTGTTTCATTCACACAAATGTAATGTGTATGTGTCCACCTACTGTACAGTTAGTGAACTGCGGGGGGAAAAGTCATGTCCATTCCAGAAAAGCGGGTAAAACGACATCAGACAAAATACGAAAATGGATCAATCAAAAAACCCTCTCACTCCTTCTGTCACAGTCCAAATCACACCCCTACACACACCCCTACAGTCTCAGGGGCCCGAGAGTGGGGAATGTCTTCATTCCCTGCAATGCTTCGGCAGTTAATTACAAAAACCTTTCAGCCGCACATACAATTATATCCAGTTTCTTAAACGTCTTGTTCGTTTGGGCAGGACAATTAATCACCTGCGAAATAAATGCCACAAAATCCACCTTCGTCACAAATCAGTGTATCAGTATCCTTCAACTGGTGAACGACATTCTGAATCTCTACAGGCTGCGGGGCATCCACTGCCATAGGTTCCACAGCTCCCGTCGCTCCTTCAACTACTTCCGGTCCTGTAGGAGACCTGCTGTTCAGCACAGATCTTCAAACTCCTTCACCCTAGCAAGGCACTCTGGGAATTCGTCAACTTGAATTCTACCTCAATTGCTACACAGCACATCATCAGATTCTTCAATTACACACACTTGGCCATAAATTACCATGCTTTTCTCAATGTCATCACGGAACCGGCTTATACACCAAACTCTCACTGGGTATATTATGTATCCCAGCATCACATGAGTAGCAGTAGAGAGCGGTGCGTGGGTCAAATCACTGAGGAAGTATATTACAACCTCTGTTAGACATAATGATTCATAGATCATACCACATAATGACAACATAATGATTAATAGATTATGACAACATAATGATTCCAAGTTGACCGGTACTATGCTTTCTAGACGTATAGTTAGGTAGTCGATTAAATGTATTATGCGAGAAATGGCGATGTAACGGATTTATGTACAAATATTGCTATAATAACCATAATATGGAAGTAAACTTGGAGTCACCCGATGATACTTTATTGTTATTGTTTACTCCATGTGTAACTCTGTGTTGTTGTCTGTTCACACTGCTATGCTTTATCTTGGCCAGGTCGCAGTTGCAAACGAGAACTTGTTCTCAACTAGCCTACCTGGTTAAATAAAGGTGAAAAAATAAAAATAAATAAATACGGTGTGTGGTCCTCCCACCACCGCTCGGGAAACCATGCAGTTTACTACAGATTAACTTCACAGTTTGGTGAAAGTGCAAGGTTATCTTGATACTCCTTTCCAATAAATATCGAGGGTCTTAATCTGGTGACATTGTGATCGATGCTTGACTGCTGTTTGACAAATAAAAATGTTCTCTTGTCCATAATAACCAAACAAAAACATCATTACTTTCACGAAACGTGTTTGTGCGGTCGTGTGCCTTAGTAGCGCAAGTCCCAATTTAAAGTGCATTCGGTAAGTATTCAGACCCCTTTACTTTTTACACACGTTGCAGTCTTATTCTAAAACAGATTAAATACAACAAATCCTTATCAATCTACACAGAATAGCCCATAATGTCAAAGCGAAAACAGGTTTTTAAGAAAATGTTTGCAAATGTATTAAATATAAAAAAAACAGAAATACCTTATTTATGTAAGTATTCAGACCATTTGCTATGAGATTCGAAATTGAGCTCAGGTGCATCCTGTTTCCATTGATCATCCTTGAGCTGTTTCTACAACTTCATTGGAGTCCACCTGTGGTACATTAAATTGATTGGACATGATTTGAAAAGGCTCACACCAGTCTATATAAAGGTTCAACAGTTGACAGTGCATGTTAGAGCAAAAACCAAGCCATGAGGTCGAAGGAATTTTACCGTAGAGCTCCAAGACAGGATTGATTCAAGGCACAGATCTGGGGATGGGTACCAAAACATTTCTGCAGCATTGAAGGTCCCCAAGAACACAGTGGACTCCATCATTCTTCAATGGAAGAAGTTTGGAACCACCAAGACTCTTCCTAGAGCTGGCCTTCCAGCCAAACTGAGCAATCGGGGGAGAAGGGCCTTGGTCAAGGAGGTGGCCAAGAACCTGATGGTCACTGACAGAGCGCCAGAGTTCCTCTGTGGAGATGAGAGAACCTTCCAGAAGGACAACCATCTCTGCAGCACTCCACCAATCAGGTCTTTATGGTAGAGTGCCCAGACGGAGGCCACTCCTCAGTAAAAGGCATATGACAGCCCGCTTGGAGTTTGCCAAAAGGCACCTAAAGGACTCTCAGACCATGAGACAACAAGATTCTCTGGTCTGATGAAACCGATATTGAACTCTTTGGCCTGAATGCCAAGCATTCCTCCATGTCTGGAGGAAACCTGACACCATCCCTACGGTGAAGCATGGAGGTGGCAGCATCATGCTTTGGGGATGTCTTTCAGCGGCAGGGACAAGGAGACTAGTCAGGGTCGATGGAAAGATGAACAGAGCAAAGTACAGAGAGATCCTTGATGAAAACCTGTTCCAGAGCACTCAGGACCTCAGACTGGGGTGAAGGTTCAACTTCCAACAGGACAACGACCTTAAACACACAGCAAAGATATCGTAGGAGTGGCTTCGGTACAAGTCTCTGACTGTCCTTTGATCAAGTCAAATCAAATGTTATTTGTCACATGTGCCAAATACAACAGGTGTAACAGTGAAATGCTTACTTACAAGCTCTTAACCAACAATGCAGTTAAGAAAAATACCCAAAGAAATAAAACAAATAATTAAGGAGCAGCAGTCAAATAACAATAGTGAGGCTATATAAAGGGGGTACTGGTACAAAGTCAATGGGCACCGGTTAGTCGAGGTAATTGAGGTAATATGTACATGTAGGTAGAGTTATTAAAGTGACTATTATCTAGCCAGAGCCCGAACTTGAACCCGGTCGAACATCTCTGGGGAGACCTGAAAATAACTGTGCAGCGATGCTCCTCATCCAGCCCGACAGAGCTTGAGAGGATCTGCAAAGAAGAATGTGAGAAACTCCCCAAATTCAGGTGTGCCAAGCTTGTAGCGTCATACCCAAGAAGACTCCAGGCTGTAATCGCTGCCAGAGGTGCTTCATACAAGTACTGAGTAAAAGGTCTGAATACTGGAAATGTGATATTTTGTATCTTTTTTTATACATTTGAATTTTTTTTTCTAAAAACCTGTTTTTTTTGCTTTGTCATTATGGGGTATTGTGTGTAGATCGTTTTTTTTTCGCTCATCAATTTAATTTAATCAGAACGTGTAAAAATCAAGGGGTCTGAATACTTTCCGAATGCACTGTATTTCCGTTTTCTCCATATTGATGTTGGTTTGAAGTTTTACGAGACTTTTCTTAGCGGATGTACAATCATCGTGAATTGAATTATGGGTGGTTTCAGGCCCCCCGGAGTGAACAGGCCCTGGTGTGAACAGGCCCTGGTGTGAACAGGCCCCGGTGTGAACACACTCGTTCAGAAACGAGGGCTGAGGGGGCTTACATTGACAACTTCTCTTGATTGGCTAATGGGTTTCGACTGACGGCAAAGATGGCCGTGGGGATTCCCCCAAGGGCATAAGGCGAGGGTAAATGGAGGCTGTGTTTTACGTGTTCGTAACACAGCCATAGATAAGGGTGTGAAGAGGACAGGAATGTTTATCTAAACTAACATGTGACGACAAACACTACGTCTACATTATGTGCGAGAGTCACATGACCTGAACACATCGGCAGTTTGGCGCCTTACAAAAAAATAAAATAAATGTTTTGTCTCCATTGACAGTCCATGATGGGAAGTGGACAGTATAAAGTGGTGTGCCAACTGTAGGGGATGATCATGTTGCGGGGGATCAGAAGTGTCCGGTACAAGAGAAGTAGGTTGAGGTGGTCAGAGTATGGGATGTGATGTGAATTGGACATTACAGTTTGTGTGAATCTCATTATACCAGAGAAGAAGTTAGTGCATTAGTCCAGAGACAGAGTAGTGCATTAGGTGTCATATGCCGAGGCAGTGAAGAAAGTAGAGGATGTATCAAGGGTGAGGGATTCTGAGAGGAGCCCTGTGAGTAGTAGATCTGTACCAGTACAGAGGGATACTGAGAGGAGCCCTGTGAGTAGTAGATCTGTACCAGTACAGAGGGATACTGTAGGTCAATGAGTGATACGTTTCAGTAAGGTTGGCTTAGTGTTCATAGCAAATGGTTATCAACTGTACAGCAGAAATGGAATGTAAATCACAGACAATAGATGTGGCAGCAGCGGAGAAGTACTTCAACGTACGAGACTGGAGATCAGAGGAGTTACAGGGTGGTGTCCTGTTCTCCCAGGTCATCGGCATAATGCAGGAGCAGATAGGGTCACAGTAGCATGGAGCAGGAGCAGATAGGGTCACAGTAGCATGGAGCAGATAGGGTCACAGTAGCATGGAGCAGATAGGGTCACAGTAGCATGGAGCAGGAGTAGATAGGGTCACAGTAGCATGGAGCAGGAGCAGATAGGGTCACAGTAGCATGGAGCAGATAGGGTCACAGTAGCATGGAGCAGGAGCAGATAGGGTCACAGTAGCATGGAGCAGATAGGGTCACAGTAGCATGGAGCAGATAGGGTCACAGTAGCATGGAGCAGGAGTAGATAGGGTCACAGTAGCATGGAGCAGGAGCAGATAGGGTCACAGTAGCATGGAGCAGATAGGGTCACAGTAGCATGGAGCAGGAGCAGATAGGGTCACAGTAGCATGGAGCAGGAGCAGATAGGGTCACAGTAGCATGGAGCAGGAGCAGATAGGGTCACAGTAGTATGGAGCAGGAGCAGATAGGGTCACAGTAGCAATGTCCCTCTTGGAGGGAACACAACACCCTGCTACACTCACCTCCCCACGGAGTGAAAGAGGTATGTGATTTTAGGTGCAGGTAAGGATGACAGAGGCAGACAATATGACCATTTACTGGGAATTTATTTCCTTGACACGGGTCATTTGAGGAAAAGGGGCTAGATGGAACCAAAGCAAAGAAAGTAGAAGTTAAAGAGCCCCCTCTCCTACCTTACCTACCCATCTTATCACCACCTGGCGCGCTAACCAAAACACAGGGGGTGGTCCGCCCAGGTCTTACCTAGTGCGCATAGACATAGTTAATACTAGGGATATGTATGCCCGCAGGCCTCTTGCCTAAGCACTCCCAAGGAGCCTTCCCTTTTCCCCCAGGAACAAATAAATAGTGAACAATTTCAATAATCACCCCCCATAAAAAACTAAGTCCTATGGCATACACAGACCTCTGCAGGACCAGCTACAAACCACTGACAACATATTATACAGGACATACCACAACGCTCTCTCTTCCTAACAAAGGAACACATGCTTTTAAAGCTATGAAGGAGTCGGTAATTGCCAACAGCTGTATCCCCTAACGAGAGGGCGGGGTTAGAGTGCCACTCTGCAATGGGGCCGACCAATCAGCTGCTTTGGACTTCAGGAAGCCATTTCCTGAAATACACACATACAGACAAACCCACAACACAGAAACTGGGGAACGTAACAAGCATGGTGCAGATAGGGTCACAGTAGTATGGAGCAGGAGTAGATAGGGTCACAGTAGTATGGAGCAGGAGTAGATAGGGTCACAGTAGTATGGAGCAGGAGTAGATAGGGTCACAGTAGCATGATGCAGGAGTAGATAGGGTCACAGTAGCATGGAGCAGGAGTAGATAGGATCACAGTAGCATGGAGCAGGAGTAGATAGGGTCACAGTAGCATGGATCAGGAGTAGATATGGTCACAGTAGTGTGATGCAGGAGTAGATAGGGTCACAGTAGTATGGAGCAGGACTAGATAGGGTCACAGTAGCATGGAGCAGGAGTAGATAGGGTCACAGTAGCATGGAGCAGGAGTAGATAGGGTCACAGCAGTATGATGTAGGAGTAGATAGGGTCACAGTAGCATGGAGCAGGAGTAGATAGGGTCACAATAGTATGATGATCTCCTGACCCCTCCTGTCTCAGCCTCCAGTATTTATGCTGCAGTAGTTTATGTGTTGGGGGGCTAGGATCAGTTTGTTATATCTGGAGTACTTCTCCTGTCCTATTCGGTGTCCTGTGTGAATTCAAGTGTGCTCTCTCTAATTCTCTCTTTCTTTCTTTCTCTCTCTCTCTCGGAGGACCTGAGCCCTAGGACCATGCCTCAGGACTACCTGACATGATGACTCCTTGCTGTCCCCAGTCCACCTGGCCGTGCTGCTGCTCCAGTTTCAACTGTTCTGCCTTATTATTATTGGACCATGCTGGTCATTTATGAACATTTGAACATCTTGGCCATGTTCTGTTATAATCTCCACCCGGCACAGCCAGAAGAGGACTGGCCACCCCACATAGCCTGGTTCCTCTCTAGGTTTCTTCCTAGGTTTTGGCCTTTCTAGGGAGTTTTTCCTAGCCACCGTGCTTCTACAACTGCATTGCTTGCTGTTTGGGGTTTTAGGCTGGGTTTCTGTACAGCACTTTGAGATATCAGCTGATGTACGAAGGGCTATATAAATACATTTGAATTGAATGATGTAGGAGTAGATAGGGTCACAGTGGTGGGTATTTAATAAGTGTACGGTTAGTTGGAAGGTGTTTTTTTCCCCTTTCCCATTATCCCGTTTTGCATCACAAAGTATAATGGATTTATACGCTAGTCCAGTTGGGGGTGGTAATGCAACATATTGTATGCCAACCGCGGTTAAACCCCACTGAAGAAGAAGAAGAACGACGACTCACTGTTGTGCTGTCAATATGCTCACCTTTGTGTCCGTTTCAAATGCATTACTACAGGTATGTAATAGCACGTTTACACTTTATAATATCGAAAGAACATGTCATAACATGTTAGGTAGCAAACCTGTCAAGGTGTTATGTTTGTGTCAAGCCGAATGCGTGAAAAACGTGCTAAAAACATATCTAACGTTAGACTTTGGGTTTGATTGAATTAATATACAGGTCGACAATGTAATTTTCATAAAGATTCAATTCAGTTGAGATTTCTGAGTTCGTTTTTATACGTTATTGGTTTTCTGTATAATGTTGTTCACAAGCTGGTAAAATGGCGTCGCATACTCGGTCAACAGACTAAAGTGCCGAAGCCTCTTCGCTCTGGGAGACGGTCATGTGTAGTCTAGATGGGATACAGCTTTTGTCAAATTAACTTCATATTTGACTTTTAGTAGCAGTTTAGGATAATTAACATAGCAGGTTAGGATAATTCGGTTTGGGTTAGCTAAAATGTTAGGGTTAGCGAAAATGCAAAGAAAATCAACCTTTTGACGTTAATTTGACAAAAGCTGGATCCCTTCTAGCCATGACCCCGATGTCCCCGGGCCTCGTTGATAAACTGCATACATACAAAATATACCACTCAACACGAGTGAGCCAGTTTTCACTCAAATGTTGGCACTTAGAAAAACTGAACTTGACGTGAGAATGTGGGTTCTCCAACCCTGTTCCTGCAAGGCTACTGTCCTGTAGGTTTGAACTCCAACCCTGTTCCTGCAAGGCTACTGTCCTGTAGGTTTGAACTCCAACCCTGTTCCTGCAAGGCTACTGTCCTGTAGGTTTTAACTCCAACCCTGTTCCTGCAAGGCTACTGTCCTGTAGGTTTGAACTCCAACCCTGTTCCTGCAAGGCTACTGTCCTGTAGGTTTTAACTCCAACCCTGTTCCTGCAAGGCTACTGTCCTGTAGGTTTGAACTCCAACCCTGTTCCTGCAAGGCTACTGTCCTGTAGGTTTGAACTCCAACCCTGTTCCTGCAAGGCTACTGTCCTGTAGGTTTGAACTCCAACCCTGTTCCTGCAAGGCTACTGTCCTGTAGGTTTGAACTCCAACCCTGTTCCTGCAAGGCTACTGTCCTGTAGGTTTGAACTCCAACGCAATCTCCTGTAGCGAAAACAAAAACCTACAGGAGGGTAGCTCTCCAGGAACAGGGTTGGAGTAAAAACCTACAGGAGGGTAGCGCTCCAGGAACAGGGTTGGAGCAAAAAACCTACTGGCGATTTAAGACTGAGACTCTTAGGGCCTCCCGAGTGGTGCAGTGGTCTAAGGCAGTGCTAGCTGTGCCACTAGAGATTCTGGGTTTGAGTTCAGGCTCGGTCGCAGCCGGCCGCAACCGGGAGACTCGTGGGGAGGCGCACAATTGGCCCAGCGTCATCCGGTTTTTATTTATTTATTTCACCTTTATTTAACCAGGTAGGCAAGTTGAGAACAAGTTCTCATTTACAATTGCGACCTGGCCAAGATAAAGCAAAGCAGTTCGACAGATACAACGACACAGAGTTACACATGGAGTAAAACAAACATACAGTCAATAATACAGTATAAACAAGTCTAAATACGATGTGAGCAAATGAGGTGAGATAAGGGAGGTAAAGGCAAAAAAAGGCCATGGTGGCAAAGTAAATATAATATAGCAAGTAAAACACTGGAATGGTAGATTTGCAATGGAAGAATGTGCAAAGTAGAAATAAAAATAATGGGGTGCAAAGGAGCAAAATAAATAAATTAATTAAATACAGTAAGGAAAGAGGTAGTTGTTTGGGCTAAATTATAGGTGGGCTATGTACAGGTGCAGTAATCTGTGAGCTGCTCTGACAGTTGGTGCTTAAAGCTAGAGAGGGAGATAAGTGTTTCCAGTTTCAGAGATTTTTGTAGTTCGTTCCAGTCATTGGCAGCAGAGAACTGGAAGGAGAGGCGGCCAAAGAAAGAATTGGTTTTGGGGGTGACTAGAGAGATATACCTGTTGGAGCGTGTGCTACAGGTGGGAGATGCTATGGTGACAAGCGAGCTGAGATAAGGGGGACTTTACCTAGCAGGGTCTTGTAGATGACATGGAGCCAGTGGGTTTGGCGACGAGTATGAAGCGAGGGCCAGCCAACGAGAGCGTACAGGTCGCAATGGTGGGTAGTATATGGGGCTTTGGTGACAAAACGGATTGCACTGTGATAGACTGCATCCAATTTGTTGAGTAGGGTATTGGAGGCTATTTTGTAAATGACATCGCCAAAGTCGAGGATTGGTAGGATGGTCAGTTTTACAAGGGTATGTTTGGCAGCATGAGTGAAGGATGCTTTGTTGCGAAATAGGAAGCCAATTCTAGATTTAACTTTGGATTGAGATGTTTGATATGGGTCTGGAAGGAGAGTTTACAGTCTAACCAGACACCGAAGTATTTGTAGTTGTCCACGTATTCTAAGTCAGAGCCGTCCAGAGTAGTGATGTTGGACAGGCAGGTAGGTGCAGGTAGCGATCGGTTGAAGAGCATGCATTTAGTTTTACTTGTATTTAAGAGCAATTGGAGGCCACGGAAGGAGAGTTGTATGGCATTGAAGCTTGCCTGGAGGGTTGTTAACACAGTGCCCAAAGAAGGGCCGGAAGTATACAGAATGGTGTCGTCTGCGTAGAGGTGGATCAGAGACTCACCAGCAGCAAGAGCGACCTCATTGATGTATTCAGAGAAGAGAGTCAGTCCAAGAATTGAACCCTGTGGCACCCCCATAGAGACTGCCAGAGGTCCGGACAGCAGACCCTCCGATTTGACACACTGAACTCTATCAGAGAAGTAGTTGGTGAACCAGGCGAGGCAATCATTTGAGAAACCAAGGCTGTCGAGTCTGCCGATGAGGATGTGGTGATTGACAGAGTCGAATGCTTTGGCCAGATCAATGAATACAGCTGCACAGTAATGTTTCTTATCGATGGCGGTTAAGATATCGTTTAGGACCTTGAGCATTGCTGAGGTGCACCCATGACCAGCTCTGAAACCAGATTGCATAGCAGAGAAGGTATGGTGAGATTCGAAATGGTCGGTAATCTGTTTGTTGACTTGGCTTTCGAAGACCTTAGAAAATGCATGGTAGGATAGATATAGGTCTGTAGCAGTTTGGGTCAAGAGTGTCCCCAACCTTTGAAGAGGGGGATGACCGCAGCTGCTTTCCAATCTTTGGGAATCTCAGACGACACAAAAGAGAGGTTGAACAGGCTAGTAATAGGGGTGGCAACAATTTCGGCAGATAATTTTAGAAAGAAAGGGTCCAGATTGTCTAGCCCGGCTGATTTGTAGGGGTCCAGATTTTGCAGGTTTAGGGGAGGGTTTGACCAGCTGGGATGTCCAAATCAAAATCAAATCAAATCAAATTTATTTGTCACATACACATGGTTAGCAGATGTTAATGCGAGTGTAGCGAAATGCTTGTGCTTCTAGTTCCGACAATGCAGTAATAACGAGCAAGTAATCTAACTAACAATTCCAAAAAAAAAAACTACTGTCTTATACACAGTGTAAGGGGATAAAGAATATGTACATAAGGATATATGAATGAGTGATGGTACAGAGCAGCATAGGCAAGATACAGTAGATGATATCGAGTACAGTATATACATATGAGATAAGTATGTAAACCAAGTGGCATAGTTAAAGTGGCTAGTGATACATGTATTACATAAGGATGCAGTCGATGATATAGAGTACAGTATCAACGTATGCCTATGAGATGAACAATGTAGGGTAAGTAAAATTATATAAGGTAGCATTGTTTAAAGTGGCTAGTGATATATTTACATCATTTCCCATCAATTCCCATGATTAAAGTGGCTGGAGTAGAGTCAGTGTCATTGACAGTGTGTTGGCAGTAGCCACTCAATGTTAGTGGTGGCTGTTTAACAGTCTGATGGCCTTGAGATAGAAGCTGTTTTTCAGTCTCTCGGTCCCAGCTTTGATGCACCTGTACTGACCTCGCCTTCTGGATGACAGCGGGGTGAACAGGCAGTGGCTCGGGTGGTTGATGTCCTTGATGATCTTTATGGCCTTCCTGTAGCATCGGGTGGTGTAGGTGTCCTGGAGGGCAGGTAGTTTGCCCCCGGTGATGCGTTGTGCAGACCTCACTACCCTCTGGAGAGCCTTACGGTTGAGGGCGGTGCAGTTGCCATACCAGGCGGTGATACAGCCCGCCAGGATGCTCTCGATTGTGCATCTGTAGAAGTTTGTGAGTGCTTTTGGTGACAAGCCGAATTTCTTCAGCCTCCTGAGGTTGAAGAGGCGCTGCTGCGCCTTCCTCACGATGCTGTCTGTGTGAGTGGACCAATTCAGTTTGTCTGTGATGTGTATGCCGAGGAACTTAAAACTTGCTACCCTCTCCACTACTGTTCCATCGATGTGGATGGGGGTGTTCCCTCTGCTGTTTCCTGAAGTCCACAATCATCTCCTTAGTTTTGTTGACGTTGAGTGTGAGGTTATTTTCCTGACACCACACTCCGAGGGCCCTCACCTCCTCCCTGTAGGCCGTCTCGTCGTTGTTGGTAATCAAGCCTACCACTGTTGTGTCGTCCGCAAACTTGATGATTGAGTTGGAGGCGTGCATGGCCACGCAGTCGTGGGTGAACAGGGAGTACAGGAGGGGGCTCAGAACGCACCCTTGTGGGGCCCCAGTGTTGAGGATCAGCGGGGAGGAGATGTTGTTGCCTACCCTCACCACCTGGGGCGGCCCGTCAGGAAGTCCAGTACCCAGTTGCACAGGGCGGGGTCGAGACCCAGGGTCTCGAGCTTGATGACGAGCTTGGAGGGTACTATGGTGTTGAATGCCGAGCTGTAGTCGATGAACAGCATTCTCACATAGGTATTCCTCTTGTCCAGATGGGTTAGGGCAGTGTGCAGTGTGGTTGAGATTGCATCGTCTGTGGACCTATTTGGGCGGTAAGCAAATTGGAGTGGGTCAAGGGTGTGAGGTAGGGTGGAGGTGATATGGTCCTTGACTAGTCTCTCAAAGCACTTCATGATGACGGATGTGAGTGCTACGGGGCGGTAGTCGTTTAGCTCAGTTACCTTAGCTTTCTTGGGAACAGGAACAATGGTGGCCCTCTTGAAGCATGTGGGAACAGCAGACTGGTATAGGGATTGGTTGAATATGTCCGTAAACACACCGGCCAGCTAGTCTGCGCATGCTCTGAGGGCGCGGCTGGGGATGCCGTCTGGGCCTGCAGCCTTGCGAGGGTTAACACGTTTAAATGTCTTACTCACTTCGGCTGCAGTGAAGGAGAGACCGCATGATTCCGTTGCAGGCCGTGTCAGTGGCACTGTATTGTCCTCAAAGCGGGCAAAAAAGTTATTTAGTCTGCCTGGGAGCAAGACATCCTGGTCCGAGACTGGGCTGGGTTTCTTCCTGTAGTCCGTGATTGACTGTAGACCCTGCCACATACCTCTTGTGTCTGAGCCGTTGAATTGAGATTCTACTTTGTCTCTGTACTGGCGCTTAGCTTGTTTGATAGCCTTGCGGAGGGAATAGCTGCACTGTTTGTATTCAGTCATGTTACCAGACACCTTGCCCTGATTAAAAGCAGTGGTTCGTGCCTTCAGTTTCACACGAATGCTGCCATCAATCCACGGTTTCTGGTTAGGGAATGTTTTAATCGTTGCTATGGGAACGACATCTTCAACGCACGTTCTAATGAACTCGCACACCGTATCAGCGTATTCGTCAATGTTGTTGTCTGACGCAATACGAAACATCTCCCAGTCCACGTGATGGAAGCAGTCTTGGAGTGTGGAGTCAGCTTGGTCGGACCAGCGTTGGACAGACCTCAGCGTGGGAGCTTCTTGTTTTAGTTTCTGTCTGTAGGCAGGGATCAACAAAATGGAGTCGTGGTCAGCTTTTCCGAAAGGGGGCGGGGCAGGGCCTTATATGCGTCGCGGAAGTTAGGGTAACAATGATCCAGGGTCTTTCCACCCCTGGTTGCGCAATCAATATGCTGATACAATTTAGGGAGTCTTGTTTTCAGATTAGCCTTGTTAAAATCCCCAGCTACAATGAATGCAGCCTCCGGATAAATCGTTTCCAGTTTGCAGAGAGTTAAATAAAGTTCGTTCAGAGCCATCGATGTGTCTGCTTGGGGGGATATATACGGCTGTGATTATAATCGAAGAGAATTCTCTTGGTAGATAATGCGGTCTACATTTGATTGTGAGGAATTCTAAATCAGGTGAACAGAAGGATTTGAGTTCCTGTATGTTTCCTTCATCACACCATGTCACGTTGGCCATAAGGCATACGCCCCCGCCCGTCTTCTTACCAGAGAGATGTTTGTTTCTGTCGGCGCGATGCGTGGAGAAACCCGCTGGCTGCACCGCTTCGGATCTCTCCAGTGAGCCATGTTTCCGTGAAGCAGAGAACGTTACAGTCTCTGATGTCCCTCTGGAATGCTACCCTTGCTCGGATTTCATCAACCTTGTTGTCAAGAGACTGGACATTGGCAAGAAGAATGCTGGGGAGTGGTGCACGATGTGCCCGTCTCCGGAGTCTGACCAGAAGACCGCTTCGTTTCCCTCTTTTTCTGAGTCGTTTTTTTTTTGGGTCGCTGCATGTGATCCACTCGGTTACACTGGTTGTAAGGCAGAACTCAGGATCCGCATCGCGAAAAACATATTCTTGGTCGTACTGATGGTGAGTTGACGCTGATCTTATATTCAGTAGTTCTTGTCGGCTGTATGTAAAGAAACCTAAGATGACCTGGGGTACTAGTGTAAGAAATAACACGTAAAAAAACAAAAAACTGCATAGTTTCCTAGGAACGCGAAGCGAGGCGGCCATCTCTGTCGGCGCCGGAAGTCCTTGTCCTTGTCCCATCGCGCACTAGCGACTGCTGTGGCGGGCCGGGAGCAGACTTGCCTTCACTGTTGGAAAAAGTTTCTGGGAAATAGGTCAACCAGAGGGCTGGTAAATATATTTATTCTAGGTACGGGATGTCTCCTTCAGTGATGGGAGATCAATGTGTTGTGTGACAGGTGTTAGGTTCTAACATGAACCGAGTACAACTCACGGACGATTAGTAAAGCTCAAACTAAGTGAATTCACCCAAAGGATCGAACAGCTGAACACACAGACATTGTTCCACCAGTGGTTGTGTGTGTGTGTGTACACATACACGCGCGCACACACACACACACACACACACACACACACACACACACACACACACACACACACTAGAGGTCGACTGATTATGATTTTTCAATGTCGATACTGGTTATTGGAGGACCAAAAAAAGCCGATACCGATTAATCGGCTGTTTTTTTTTTTTAGAAATATATATATATTTTTTTAATGCTTATATATATATATATATATATATATATATATATATATATATATATATATATATATATATATATATATATATATAATGACAATTACAACAATACTGAATGAACACTTATTTTAACTTAATATAATACATCAATAAAATCAATTTAGTCTCAAATAAATTATGAAACATGTTCAATTTGGTTTAAATAATGCAAAAACAAAGTGTTGGAGAAGAAAGTAAAAGTGCAATATGTGCCATGTAAAAAAGCTAATGTTTCAGTTCCTTGCTCAGAACATGAGAACATATGAAAGCTGGTGGTTCCTTTTAACATGAATCTTCAATATTACCAGGTAAGAAGTTTTAGGTTGTAGTTATTATAGGACAATTTCTCTCTATACCATTTGTATTTCATATTCCTTTGACTATTGGCTGTTCTAATAGGCACTTTAGTATTGCCAGCCTAATCTCGGGAGTTGATAGGCTTGAAGTCATAAACAGCGCAATACTTGAAGCATTACGAAGAGCTGCTGGCAAACGCAGTAAAGTGCTGTTTGAATGAATGCTTACGAGCCTGCTGCTGCCTACCACCACTCAGTCAGACTGCTCTATCAAATCATAGACTTCATTATAATATAATAACACACACAAATATGAGCCTTTGGTCATTAATATGGTCAAATCTGTAAACTATCATTCCCGAAAAACAAAACGTTTAATCTTTCAGTGAAATACGGAACCGTTCTGTATTTTATATAAGGGGTGGCATCCATAAGTCTAAATATTCCTGTTATATTGCACAACCTTCAATGTTATGTCATAATTACCTAAAATTCTGGCAAATTAGTTCGCAATGATCCAGGCAGCCCCAACTGTTGCATATACCCTGACTCTGCGTGCAACGAACGCAAGAGAAGTGACACAATTTCCCTTGTTTAATATTGCCTGCTAACATGATTTTCTTTTAGCTAAATATGCAGGTTTAAAAATATAAACTTCTGTGTATTGATTATAAGAAAGGCATTGATGTTTATGGTTAGGTACATTCGTGCAACGATTGTGCTTTTTTTCGCAAATGTGTTTTTGTTAAATCATCCCCCGTTTGGCGAAGTCGGCTGTCTTTGTTAGGAACAAATAGTCTTCACACAGTTCGCAACGAGCCAGATGGCCCAAACTGCTGCATATACCCTGACTCTGTTGCACAGAACGCAAGAGAAGTGACACAATTTCCCTAGTTAAAAGAAATTCATGTTAGCATGCAATATTAACTAAATACGCAGGTTTAAAAATATATATACTTGTGTATTGATTTTAAGGAGTTGTTGTTTATGGTTAGGTACACATTGCTTTTTTTCGCGACTGCGCTTGTTAAATCACCCGTTTGGCGAAGTCGGCTGTGATTCAATGATAAATTAACAGGCACCACATCCATTATATGCAACACAGGACAAGCTAGATAACTACACATGGTTGGTGATAATACTAGTTTAACTTGTGATTATGTTAAGATTGATTGTTTTTGTTATAAGATACGTTTAATGCACCTTACCTTGGCTCCTTGCTGCACTCGCATAACAGCTGGTCAGCCTGCCACGCAGTCTCCTCGTGGAGTGCAATGTAATCGGCCATGATCGGTGTCAAAAAATGCTGATTACTGATTGATATGAAAACTTGAAATCAGCCCTAATTAATCAGGCCATTCCGATTAATCGGTCACCCTCTAATACATAGCTCAATTTGGGTGGAGTCTCCTCCTCCTCCCTAAACATGACATCTTTATTGTTAGGCAGAAAGTTTTTTTTATTTTTTACCTTTTATTTTACTAGGCAAGTCAATTAAGAACACATTCTTATTTTCAATGACGGCCTGGGAACAGTGGGTTAACTGCCTGTTCAGGGGCAGAACGACAGATTTGTACCTTGTCAGCTTGGGGATTCGAACTTGCAACCTTTCGGTTACTAGTCCAACACTCTAACCACTAGGCTACCCTGCCACCCTGAAGTTAAGTGATGTGGGTAATAAACTGTTCCTTCTCCCTTAATGTGACCTGTCCTTACCTCCTTTCCTCACTAAACCACCTCTGTCCACCCTTATCAGTGACTGCAACCATGTGATGGCCTTTCCTTCACTCAGCTTAATTGCCTCCACCATATAAATTCCTCCTACAGAGAACCATTAACTTCTGGCGTAGAAAACAGACTATGGCTCTACGTCTGCTATGCTTGCTGTTTGTGGGGTTTTAGGCTGGGTTTCTGTACAGCACTTTGTGACATCGGCTGATGTAAGAAGGGCTTTATAAATACATTTGATAGTACTATTTTCCTGAATATCAATCATAGTGCTGCCTAAAACATACAACATACCTTGTACTAAATGTTTTGTTGTCATTTTATGCATTTAATTCAATTTCAGAAATGTATTATAGGTTATGTGCAGCTAGTGTGCGGTTGTCTAATGGGAACCAGTGAATGTTTTGTTGTCGAAGCTTAGCTACCTGATCTATTGAAATGAGATGATTTGAACGAGAGCAAATATAATATATTTTTACAGAATAAAAAAAAGTGCCAGAACTGTCAAGACAGTAACTTTTTGTGTCCGTTTGTCTTTATTACCACAGGACGACTCAGATTCAGTCTGAGGCCGGTAACATCAACAGTGAGGACAAACCCAGCCTGCCTCTCTCCTTCCACACTGAGTCCAAACCTACAGTCACTGGGTCCTGATTGTGACAGTGGAGCCCAGTTTGCTCTGCAGGATCCAGAGATGGCATCAGTGAAGCTGGAAGACTGCAGTCAAACACTGGAGCTGAATGTCAACATTAAAGATGAAGAAGAAGAGGAGGAGATTGGTACATCTGTTTCTCATGGTAAGAACAGGTTCTATCTACAGCATTTTATATTGAAAGTAAAGTGTTTCTTGCTTCAATAGAACGATCAGGGGTGTGCAACTATAGTTTGATTTCCTTCAACAGAAAACACATTAGGCAGAAAATAGCTTCATTTTCATCCGATGACAACAGAACTGCAACACTCATTGGCTAGCAGCCACACAAGTAAATGAGCTTACAATGAAAAAGCAAGGTATATTTTTGTTGTTGCTAAAACGATGCATGGTCATCATATTTCTAATGTTTATCATAGAAAAGAATGTAGCCAGCTACATTTCCTGATCTAATGTGTTGATTGAAGTGAATCTGGCATTTTACTGGAGAAAAGTAGTCTGGCTACACCAAGATAAGTACCAGAGTAGCTCCACATCAATCAGAGTGCTGCCTGCTGATAGAATGATGGAGAACAGTAGCTCCACATCAGTCAGAGAGCTGTCTGCTGATAGAATGATGGAGAACAGTAGCTCCCCATCAGAGTGCTGTCTGCTGATAGAATGATGGAGAACAGTAGCTCCCCATCAGAGTGCTCTCTGCTGATAGAATGATGGAGAACAGTAGCTCCCCATCAGTCAGGTCTGCTGATAGAATGATGGAGAACAGTAGCTCCACATCAGTCAGGTCTGCTGATTGAATGATGGAGAACAGTAGCTCCCCATCAGTCAGGTCTGCTGACAGAATGATGGAGAACAGTAGCTCCCCATCAGTCAGGTCTGCTGACAGAATGATGGAGAACAGTAGCTCCCCATCAGTCAGGTCTGCTGACAGAATGATGGAGAACAGTAGCTCCACATCAGTCAGGTCTGCTGATTGAATGATGGAGAACAGCAGCTCCACATCAGAGTGCTGCCTGCTGATAGAATGATGGAGAACAGTAGCTCCACATCAGTCAGAGTGCTGTCTGCTGATAGAATGATAGAGAACAGTAGCTGAGTGGAGGATGATATGAAATGAGTCTGTGTAGTTACTAACTCTTGTGATAGTGAGTGGAGGATGATATGAAATGAGTCTGTGTAGTTACTAACCCTTGTGATAGTGAGTGGAGGATGATATGAAATGAGTCTGTGTAGTGACTATCCCTTGTGATAGTGAGTGGAGGATGATATGAAATGAGTCTGTGTAGTTACTATCCCTTGTGATAGTGAGTGGAGGATGATATAGGTCATAATTGTCATGACTTTTACTCCTTTTTTAGATTTCAACTCTGACCCACTTTTAGAATAGTTGTATTGTATTGTACTGTATTGTACTGTATTGTATTGTACTGTATTGTATTCTCCTTTGTATTGTACTGTATTGTCCTCTGTATTGTATTGTCCTTTGTATTGTATTGTATTGTATTCTCCTTTGTATTGTATTGTCCTTTGTATTGTACTGTATTGTATTGTATTGTATTCTCCTTTGTATTGTACTGTATTGTATTGTATTGTACTGTATTGTATTGTACTGTATTGTACTGTATTGTATTGTACTGTATTGTATTGTACTGTATTGTATTGTACTGTATTCTCCTTTGTATTGTATTGTACTGTATTGTCCTTTGTATTGTATTGTCCATTGTATTGTATTGTCCTTTGTATTGTATTGTATTGTATTCTCCTCTGTATTGTATTGTCCTTTGTATTGTATTGTACTGTATTGTATTGTATTCTCCTTTGTATTGTACTGTATTGTATTGTATTGTATTCTCCTTTGTATTGTACTGTATTGTATTGTCCTTTGTATTGTATTGTACTGTACTGTATTGTATTGTCCTTTGTATTGTATTGTACTGTATTGTATTGTATTCTCCTTTGTATTGTATTGTATTGTATTGTCCTTTGTATTGTATTGTACTGTATTGTATTGTATTGTCCTTTGTATTGTATTGTACTGTATTGTATTGTATTCTCCTTTGTATTGTACTGTACTGTATTGTATTGTCCTTTGTATTGTACTGTACTGTATTGTATTGTCCTTTGTATTGTATTGTATTGTACTGTATTGTATTCTCCTTTGTATTGTATTGTATTGTATTGTATTGTATTGTATTGTACTGTATTGTATTGTCCTTTGTATTGTATTGTACTGTATTGTATTGTACTGTATTGTATTGTCCTTTGTATTGTATTGTACTGTATTGTATTGTACTGTATTGTATTGTACTGTATTGTATTGTACTGTATTGTATTGTACTGTATTGTATTCTCCTTTGTATTGTATTGTACTGTATTGTATTGTATTGTATTGTATTGTATTGTCCTGTATTGTATTGTACTGTATTGTATTGTATTGTCCTTTGTATTGTACTGTACTGTATTGTATTCTCCTTTGTATTGTACTGTATTGTATTGTACTGTATTGTATTCTCCTTTGTATTGTACTGTATTGTATTCCATTGTATTGTATTCTCCATTGTATTGTATTGTATTCTCCATTGTATTGTATTATTGTACTGTATTGTATTCTCCATTGTATTATTGTACTGTATTGTATTCTCCATTGTATTGTATTATTGTATTGTATTGTATTCTCCATTGTATTGTATTGTACTGTATTGTATTCTCCATTGTATTGTATTGTATTGTATTCTCCATTGTATTGTATTGTACTGTATTGTATTCTCCATTGTATTGTATTATTGTATTGTATTGTATTGTATGTATTCTCCATTGTATTGTATTCTCCTTTGTATTGTATTGTACTGTATTGTATTCTCCATTGTATTGTATTCTCCATTGTATTGTATTCTCCATTGTATTGTATTCTCCATTGTATTGTATTCTCCATTGTATTGTATTCTCCATTGTATTGTATTCTCCATTGTATTGTATTCTCCATTGTATTGTATTATTGTACTGTATTGTATTCTCCATTGTATTATTGTACTGTATTGTATTCTCCATTGTATTGTATTATTGTATTGTATTGTATTCTCCATTGTATTGTATTGTACTGTATTGTATTCTCCTTTGTATTTTTTTTATTTGTATTTTTTACCTTTATTTAACCAGGCAAGTCAGTTAAGAACAAATTCTTATTTTCAATGACTGCCTAGGAACAGTGGGTTAACTGCCTGTTCAGGGGCAGAACGACAGATTTGTACCTTGTCAGCTCGGGGGTTTGATGAACTTTTAGCTCAACACTCTAACCACTAGGATACCCTGCCGCCCCGTATTGTACTGTATTGTATTCTCCTTTGTACTGTACTGATACACTACCGGTCAAAAGTCGTAGAACTCCTACAAGAGTGTGTAAAGCTGTCATCAAGGCAAAGGGTGGCTGTTTGAAGAATCCTAAATATAAATTATATTTTGATTTGTTTAACCTTTTTTTAAATTTTGGTTACTACATGATTCCATACGTGTTATTTTATAGTTTTAATGTCTTCACTATTATTCTACAATGTAGAAAATAGTAAAAATAAAGAAAAACCTTTGAATGAGTAGGTGTTGTAAAACTTTTGACTGGTAGTCGCCCGGTACAGGCAGAAGAGGATATGATGTCATGTGTTTATCACACCAACTGACTGGTTCTTCTGCTGTTGTTCACACAGGGGACCATGTTGAGACATTCTCTACATCCAGAGAGCAACAGCAGGAAGATCACAGACCTAAGAGGTCTCACTACTGCCCACATTGTGAGGAGGTTTTCCCATTTCTATCAGGACTAAAAATACACCTACAAATACACACAGGAGACAATCCGTATTCCCCCTCTGACTATGAGAAGAGATTCACAACATCACATTCTCTGACAGTTCACCAGAGTGTGCACTCTGGAGAGAAGCCTTACTCCTGCTCTGACTGTGGGAAGAGTTTCTCTCGACTGAGCCATTTAAAAAGACACCAAAGTATACATAAAGGAGAGAAGCCTTACTCCTGCTCTGACTGTGGGGAGAGTTTCGCTCAACTGGGGACTTTAAAAAAACACCAACGTATTCACACAGGCGAGAAGCCTTACTTCTGCTCTGACTGTGGGAAAAATTTCTCCCGATTGGATACCTTAAAAACACATGAACGTATACATACAGGAGAGAAGCTTTACTCCTGCTCTCATTGTGGCAAATGCTTCACAACATCAACTGAGCTAAAAGTTCATCAGAGAACACACACAGGAGAGAAGCCTTACTCCTGCTCTGACTGTGGGGTGAGTTTCTCTCGACTGGGCCACTTAAAAACTCATGAAAGTATACACACAGGAGAGAAGCCTTACTACTGCTCTGACTGTGTGAAATTCTTCACAACATCCACTGAGCTAAAAGTTCATCAGAGAACACACACAGGAGAGAAGCCCTACTCCTGCTCTGACTGCGGGGCGAGTTTCTCGCAACTGGGCAACTTAAAAACACATGAACGTATACATACAGGAGAGAAGCCTTACTACTGCTCTGACTGTAGAAAATGTTTTAAAACATCAACTGGGCTAAAAGTTCACCAGAGAACACACACAGGAGAGAAGCCTTACTCCTGCTCTCACTGTGGAACTAGTTTCTCTCGATTGGGACACTTAAAAACACATGAACGTATACATACAAGAGAGAAGCCTTAAACATGCTCTTGACTGTGGGGCGAGTTTCTCTCGACTGGACAACTTAAAAACCCATAAAAGTATACACACAGGAGAGAAGCCTTATTACTAGATCTGTGGCGGCCATGACGTTGTGTCAGCCGGTGATTGTCATATAAATAATTACCAGTCTCATGGTAATTGACCGGTAATTAACCTAAACATGTTTAGCATATCTTGGCTTCCACATATAGCCTACAAGCCACTGATGTGGACCTTTTGAAACATCTACATTGTAAAAAGTACAATAAATCCATTTAATATAATACACAATAAATAAATAAATAAATAATAAATAAATCCATTATTTATTTTATACAGGTCTAAAAGAAACATGATATAAAGAAAATGTAGCCTATTTCAGAAGAACAAAATAGCATATTCTGAGTTGTCCTTACAGTATGTTAGGTCCTGATCTGGCTTGGCCATATGGCTGTGGGCAACACTAGTTCCTTTAGCACACAATTGAGCATAGCTGAAATGAAACAAATATTCCCCAAAGAATTTCAGAGGAAGTGTGCACTATTCTGTGTTAACAGGTCCTCCTATATGCTTACTTTAGATTTATTTTTACAACTTTAGTTGGGATCTAAACTTATGTTTAGATTTTTAAGACATTCTAAGGCTACATGGTGCAACTCTAATGATGATTTGAAAAAGTTGGATGAAAGGCCTGCTTCTCTCTCTGTTTCTTACACAGGCTGCACACACTTCATCAGTCTCTCATTCACAATTTGACTTGATCATGTTCTCAACCATCAGACTGTTCATCATTTAATCTCGTCTTTACATACAGCCTATTAATATATATGTGTAGAATTATTTTTCAATAAAAAAAAAACGTCATCCGTAGCATGCAGTCGATTAGCGAATGAAGGTTACGACGCGTCCATAAGGTTAGAGGAAGCTAAAAGTTAATTGAAATAAATTGACAAAATTGTATAGGCTAATTAGCCTACTCCTGTCTATGCAGAAAGAAAGACAATCCTTCCAAATAGGCTACTGAAGTATGATTTGTCCTCAGAGGATCATTAACCTTCTTTAAAATATAAATAAATTGTATATAAATTGCATTGTATTTAAATTGCATTGTCTACAGTCAGAAGGAAAGGCAGGAAAGTGCTCAATTTGGGCAGATTATTGATGAGTTGAGACTGTCTGACAAGTAGAGAGGCCAAGCCAGACATTTCACAATATTTTCAAAATACAATCGCGAGGAAAACATACACTACATGATCAAAAGTATGTGGACATGTGCTCATTGAGCATCTCATTCCAAAATCATGGACATTCATATGGAGTTGGTCCCCCCCCCCTTTGCTGCTATAACAGCCTCCACTCTTCTGGGAAGGCTTTCCACTAGATGTTGGAACATTGCTGTGGGGGGACTTGCTTCCATTCAGCCACAAGAGCATTAGTGAGGTCAGGCATTGATGTTAGGTGATTAAGCCTGGTTTGCAGTCTGCTTTCCAATTCATCCCAACGGTGTTTGATGGGGTTGAGTTCAGGGCTCTGTGACGGTCAGTCAAGTTCTTCCATACCAATCTCGACAAACCATTTCAGTATGGACCTCGCTTTGTGCACGGGGGACATTGTCATGTTGAAACAGGAAAGGGCCTCCCCAAACTGTGGCCCCAAAGTTGAAAGCACAGAATCGTCTAGAATGTCATTGTCTGCTGCAGCATTAAGATTTCCCTTCACTGGAGCTAAGGGGCCCAAACCATGAAAAACAGCCCCAGAACATTATTCCTCCTCCACCACACTTGTCAGTTGGCCCTATGCATTCGGGCAGGTAGCGTTCTCCTGGCATCTACCAAACACTGATTTGTCCGTGGGACTGCCAGATGGTTAGGCCTGATTCATCACTCCAGAGAACACGGTGTCCTATGGTGGCAAGCTTTACACCACACCAGCTGACGCTTAGCACTGCGCATGGTGATCTTTGGCTTGTGTGCGGCTGCTCGGCCATGGAAACCCATTTCATGAAGCTCCCGACGAACAGTTCTTGTGTTGAAGTTGCATCCAGAGACAGTTTGGAAGTCGGCGGTGAGTGTTACGCGCTTCGGCACTCGGCGGTCCGGTTCTGTGAGCGTGTGTGGCCTACCACTTCGCTGTACCTGTACACTTCGCTGTACCTCTTATAGCCCGGGCCGTATCTGAAGTAACCCAGACCGTATCTGTTATAACCCGGGCCGTACCTGATATATCCCGGGCCGTACCTGATATAGCCCAGGCCGTACCTGTTATAGCCCAGGCCGTACCTGTTATACCCCAGGCCGTACCTGTTATACCCCAGGCCGTACCTGTTATAGCCCAGGCCGTACCTGTTATACCCCAGGCCGTACCTGTTATACCCCAGGCCGTACCTGTTATACCCCAGGCCGTACCTGTTATAGCCCAGGCCGTACCTGTTATAGCCCAGGCCGTACCTGTTATAGCCCAGGCCGTACCTGTTATACCCCAGGCCGTACCTGTTATACCCCAGGCCGTACCTGTTATACCCCAGGCCGTACCACCTGTTATACCCCAGGCCGTACCTGTTATACCCCAGGCCGTACCTGTTATACCCCAGGCCGTACCTGTTATAGCCCAGGCCGTACCTGTTATAGCCCAGGCCGTACCTGTTATAGCCCAGGCCGTAACTGTTATAGCCCAGGCCGTACCTGTTTTAGCCCAGGCCGTACCTGTTATAGCCCAGGCCGCCCAGGCCGTACCTGTTATAGCCCAGGCCGTACCTGTTATAGCCCAGGCCGTAACTGTTATAGCCCAGGCCGTAACTGTTATAGCCCAGGCCGTAACTGTTATAGCCCAGGATGTACCTGTTATAGCCCAGGACGTACCTGTTATAGCCCAGGACGTACCTGTTATAGCCCAGGACGTACCTGTTATAGCCCAGGCCGTACCTGTTATACCCCAGGCCGTACCTGTTATAGCCCAGGCCGTACCTGTTATAGCCCAGGCCGTAACTGTTATAGCCCAGGCCTGCTATACGCGCTCAGCCATGCATTGAATGGTCTTTTTTGCCAGCAGTGATTGAGTGATATTATTAGTCAGAATTATGACTATCCAATCTACTCATAGCATTACGAATAATAAGCTATTTTACATAAGTCTACAAATGTAATAATGCATAGAATGCTTTAATACGAAGGTGCATTTTTATGGTGAAAATCGGCGTCTCCAAAGTTGGAAGTCACCTATGTATGTCTGATAGGCTACACCGGTTAGGAAATAGGATTCATGTCCTAGAGACAGCTGGGAACTTCTTTAACATAGTGGCCAGTCAACTCAATGACTGGGCTTATAAGAACATGTTTTCACTAGGCTCTGTAGGCTCAATGACTGGGCTTATAAGAACACGTTTTCACTAGGCTCTGTAGGCTCAATGACTTGGCTTATAAGAACATGTTTTCACTAGGCTCTGTAGGCTCAATGACTGGGCTTATAAGAACATGTTTTCACTAGGCTCTGTAGGCTCAATGACTGGGCTTATAAGAACACGTTTTCACTAGGCTCTGTAGGCTCAATGACTTGGCTTATAAGAACATGTTTTCACTAGGCTCTGTAGGCACAATGACTGGGTTTTATTTTAAAGAACACGTTTTCACTAGGCTCAATGACTGGGCTTATAAGAACACGTTTTCACTAGGCTCTGTAGGCTCAATGACTGGGCTTTAAAGAACATGTTTTCACTAGGCTCTGTAGGCTCAATGACTGGGCTTTAAAGAACATGTTTTCACTAGGCTCTGTAGGCTCAATGACTGGGCTTTAAAGAACACGTTTTCACTAGGCTCTGTAGGCTCAATGACTGGGTTTTATTTTAAAGGTTTTCACTAGGCTCAATGACTGGGCTTATAAGAACACGTTTTCACTAGGCTCTGTAGGCTCAATGACTGGGCTTTAAAGAACATGTTTTCACTAGGCTCAATGACTGGGCTTATAAGAACACGTTTTCACGAGGCTCTGTAGGCTCAATGACTGGGCTTTAAAGAACATGTTTTCACTAGGCTCAATGACTGGGCTTATAAGAACACGTTTTCACGAGGCTCTGTAGGCTCAATGACTGGGCTTATAAGAACATGTTTTCACTAGGCTCTGCTCTCTCACCGTGTTCCAGGGGTCCTAGTCTATAGGCTACGTTTGGTGTTATTTAGACATTTTTAGTTATGATATAAACCTTATTAAAACATATAGGGCTATGAGCTATGCTATATGATGCGTGCGACTATGATTTAGAAAAAAAAGGCATGCGCTGATTCTTGCTTTAGACTGTATACTCTGGGCACCATTCACAAGTGATAATACATTGTTCACAAGTGACAATATTGTCAAACCAATAGACATTTTCTGAAGTTAATCTTATCTTTTACATATACTAAATAACGTTTGAATTATATGTCGTGTTTTTCCCGCAGTTCATTTTCATGCCAGCCGTGTATGTATGCTACTCCTGTTGTAAAGCGAAGCAATGTACTTAATATTAGGAACGTTGATAAATAAACAAACTGCATTGGGAAGTATTCAGACCCCTTCCTTCCTCCACTTCCTGTTACATTACAGACTTATTCTAAAAATGGATTCAATTGTTTGGTTTTTTTACTCATCAGTCTACACACAATACCCCATAATGACATTGCAAAAACAGGTTTTACAACATTTTCCAATTTATTTATATATATATTTAAATATATAAAAATATATAGAAAAATACCTTATTTACAGAACTCCACCATTCAGGCCTTTATGGTAGAGTGGCCGAAGGAATCCACTCCTCAGTAAAAGGCACATGACAGCCCGCTTGAAGTTTGCCAAAAGGCACCTAAAGGACTCTCAGACCATTTAGAAACACAATTATCTGGTCTGATGAAACCAAGATTGAGCTCTTTGGCCTGAATGCCAAGTGTCACGTCTGGAGCAAACCTGGAATCATCCCTACGGTGAAGCATGGTGGTGGCAGCAGCATGCTGTGGGGATGTTTTTCAGCGGCAGGGACTGGGAGATTAGTCAGGATCAAGGGACAGATGAATGGGGAGCAAAGAACATTGAGATACTTGATAAAAACCTGCTCAGGACCTCAGACTGGGGCGAAGGTTCAACTTCCAACATGACAACGACCCTAAACACACAGCCAAGACAATGCAGTAGTGGCTTCGGGACATGTCTCTGAAGGTCCTTGAGTGGCCCAGCCAGAGCCCGGACTTGAACCCGATCGAACATCTCTGGAGAGACCTGAAAAAGCTTTGCAGCGATGCTCCCCATCCAACTTGACAAAACTTGAGCGCATCTGCAGAGAAGAATGGGAGAAAGTCCCCAAATACAGGTGTGCCAAGCTTGTAACGTCAAACCCAAGAAGACGCGAGGCTGTAATCGCTGCCAAAAGGTGCTTCAACAAAGTACGGAGTAAAGGGTCTGAATACTAAATGTAAATGTGATGTTTTTGTCTTGTCATTATGGGATATTGTGATGTCATTATGGGGTATTGTGATGTCATTATGGGGTATTGTGTGGAGATTGGTGAGGGGGGAAAAAACTTGGAAAATGTCAAGGAGTCTGAATACTTTACTAATGCACTATATATGGTATTTTGTATTGTATTGTATTGTATTACATGGTTGGGATACGACTGATGTGTTGTTGTCTCGCCTGGCTATCTTAAGATGAATCCACAAGCTGTGGGTAGCTCTTGATGGGAGTGTCTGCTCAATCAGGGTTTTATAAACTTGGTCCTGGGTGGATCATTTGTTTTACTACTAAATGCCTTTTGTTTAATGACACACAGGCTATGAAATGACTACATGTGTTTTAAAACTAGATGTATTATGTTAGCCATTGATGATTCATGTATTTGGATAACTTCAATGAACTTAATTGATCTGCTAATAAAAAATACACTTTTTTGGGGGGGTGGGGTTTTATCTATACAGAAAATACTATGTTTTTGCTTAATTCATGGTATTCAAAATAATGTTTATTTATCTAGTCAAAACATGTCACTAGATCTCTACACATCACCATTGGAAGAGGCCCATTTATCTAGGCACCAGTATTGTCTACAATCTGTACAAATATATGTTTATCAGTATAAAGGATTTACATAGGTTTCTTATTAAATAACAGTTAAATAAATGTATTTGTCATTTTTTTATGTGGTGCTACAGTCCAGGGACAGCATGACATTCACCATCCAATAATGACCCAGTTACTATTGGGGGAATGGAACCAGAGAGGAAGCTTGTGTTACCTTTCACACACCACTACAGTATTCATTTCAACAGACCTTTTCCACGACCCCTTTGTTAGAGATCAACAGTACCAGTCAAAAGTTTGGACACACCTACTCATTCAAGGGGTTTTCTTTATTTGGACTATTTTCTACATTGTAGAATAATAGTGAAGACATCAAAACTATGAAATAACACATATGGAACCAAACAAGTGTTAAATCAAAATATATTCTTTAGGGAATAGGGAGCTATTTGGAACTCAGCCCAAGAGAATTAGCATTGGCTGTCTCACTAAAACATGTTGCATTGTGGTATAGTTGGAGTGATTCACATGAAACCAGGGTAAAGTTCGTAAGGGCCTTAGAGTGATTCCACCTTAAACCAGGGTAAAGTTCATAATGCTGTTGGAGTGATTCCACCTTAAACCAGGGTAAAGTTCATAATGCTGTTGGAGTGATTCCACCTTAAATCAGGGTAAAGTTCACAATGCTGTTGGAGTGATTCCACCTTAAATCAGGGTAAAGTTCATAAGGGCCTTGGAGTGATTCCACCTTAAACCAGGGTAAAGTTCATAATGCTGTTGGAGTGATTCCACCTTAAACCAGGGTAAAGTTCATAATGGCCTTGGAGTGATTCCACCTTAAATCAGGGTAAAGTTCATAAGGGCCTTGGAGTGATTCCACCTTAAACCAGGGTAAAGTTCATAAGGGCCTTGGAGTGATTCCACCTTAAACCAGGGTAAAGTTCATAATGCTGTTGGAGTGATTCCACCTTAAACCAGGGTAAAGTTCATAATGGCCTTGGAGTGATTCCACCTTAAACCAGGGTAAAGTTCATACTGCTGTTGGAGTGGTTCCACCTTAAACCAGGGTAAAGTTCATACTGCTGTTGGAGTGATTCCACCTTAAACCAGGGTAAAGTTCATAATGGCCTTGGAGTGATTCCACCTTAAACCAGGATAAAGTTCATAATGGCGTTGGAGTGATTCCACCTTAAACCAGGGTAAAGTTCATAATGCTGTTGGAGTGATTCCACCTTAAACCAGGGTAAAGTTCATAATGCTGTTGGAGTGATTCCACCTTAAACCAGGGTAAAGTTCATAATGGCATTGGAGTGATTCCACCTTAAACCAGGGTAAAGTTCATAATGGCCTTGGAGTGATTCCACCTTAAACCAGGGTAAAGTTCATAATGCCTTGGAGTGATTCCACCTTAAACCAGGGTAAAGTTCATAATGGCCTTGGAGTGATTCCACCTTAAACCAGGGTAAAGTTCATAATGGCCTTGGAGTGATTCCACCTTAAACCAGGGTAAAGTTCATAATGGCCTTGGAGTGATTCCACCTTAAACCAGGGTAAAGTTCATAATGGCCTTGGAGTGATTCCACCTTAAACCAGGGTAAAGTTCATACTGGTCTAATGCCATTTATATGTTTACATACCCTACATTACTCATCTCATATGTATATACTGTACTCTATATCATCCACTGCATCCTTATGTAATACATGTATCACTAGCCACTTTAACTATGCCACTTTGTTTACATACTCATCTCATATGTATATACTGTACTCTATACCATCCACTGCATCTTTGCCTATGCCGTTCTGTACCATCACTCATTCATATTTTTTTTAATGTACATATTCTTATTCATTCCTTTACACTTGTGTGTATAAGGTAGTTGTTGTGAATCTGTTAGGTTAGATTACTCGTTGGATATTACTGCATTAGTCGGAACTAGAAGCACATGCATTTCGGCTACACTCTCAATAACATCTGCTAACCATGTGTATGTGACAAATAACATTTGATTTGATTTTAATGCCTTGGAATGATTCCACATGAAACCAGGGTAAAGTTCATAATGCTGTTGGAGTGATTCCACCTTAAACCAGGGTAAAGCTCATAATGGCCTTGGAGTGATTCCACCTTAAATCAGGGTAAAGTTCATACTGCTGTTGGAGTGATTCCACCTTAAATCAGGGTAAAGTTCATAATGCCTTTGAGTGATTCCACATGTATTTATTTATTTATTTGTTCCTTTATTTAGCAAGGCAAGTCAGTTAAGAACAAATTGTTATTTACAATGACGGCCTACCAAAAGGCAAAAGGCCTCCTGCAGGGACGGGCACCGGGATTGAAGATATATTTAATAAAAATATTGAACAAAACACACATCACGACAAGAGAGACAACACAACACTACATAAAGAGACCTAAGACAACAACATAGCATGGCAGCAACACAACATGACAACAACACAACATGGTAGCAGCACAACATTGTAGCAACACATGGTAGCAGCACAGCATGGTAGCAACACAACATGGCAGCAGCACAACATGGAAGCAGCACAAAACAGGGTACAAACATTATTGGGCACAGACAACAGCACAAATGGCAAGAAGGTAGAGACAACAATACATCACACAAAGCAGCCACAACTGTCAGTAAAAGTGTCCATGACGGAGTCTTTGATTGAAGAGATGGAGATAAAACTGTCCAGTTTGAGTGTTTGTTGCAGCTCGTTCCAGTCGCTAGTTGCAGCGAACTGAAAAGAGGAGCGACTCAGGGATGTGTGTGCTTTGGCGAGCTTTAACAGAAGGTGACTGGCAGAACGGGTATTGTATGTGGAGGATGAGGAACATTGGTGGCAAATCTGATGGCCAATCTATAAAGTACGTCTTCATAATCTAGCATGGGCAGGATGGTCATATGAATCAGGGTTAGTTTGGCAGCTGGGGTGAAAGAAGAGCGATTACGATAGAGGAAACCAAGTCTAGATTTCACCTTATCCTGCAGCTTTGATATGTGCTGAGAGAAGGACAGTGTACCATCTAGCCACACTCCCAAGTACTTGTATAAGGTGACTACCTCAAGCTCTAAACCCTCAGAGGTAGTAATCACACCTGTAGGGAGAGGGGCATTCTCTTACCAATGAATGAAACCAGGACAAAGACCATGACTTTGGGGATTTTCACTAAATTTAATGGGGGATGGATTTCACAGGAGGTTGGTGGCACTTTAATTGGGGAGGACAGGCTCATGGTAATGACTGGAGCAGAACTTTAACTGGGGAGGACAGGCTCGTGGTATTGACTGGAGCAGAACTTTAATTGGGGAGGAAAGGCCCGTGGTAATGACTGGAGCAGAACTTTAACTGGGGAGGACAGGGCCCGTGGTATTGACTGGAGCAGAACTTTAACTGGGGAGGACAGGCTCGTGGTATTGACTGGAGAGGAACTTTAACTGGGGAGGACAGGCCCGTGGTAATGACTGGAGCAGAACTTTAACTGGGGAGGACAGGCCCGTGGTATTGACTGGAGCAGAACTTTAACTGGGGAGGACAGGCCCGTGGTAATGACTGGAGCAGAACTTTAACTGGGGAGGACAGGCTCGTGGTATTGACTGGAGCAGAACTTTAACTGGGGAGGACAGGCTCGTGGTATTGACTGGAGCAGAACTTTAACTGGGGAGGACAGGCTCGTGGTATTGACTGGAGCAGAACTTTAACTGGGGAGGACAGGCTCGTGGTATTGACTGGAGCAGAACTTTAACTGGGGAGGACAGGCCCGTGGTAATGACTGGAGCAGAACTTTAACTGGGGAGGACAGGCTCGTGGTATTGACTGGAGCAGAACTTTAACTGGGGAGGACAGGCTCATGGTATTGACTGGAGCAGAACTTTAACTGGGGAGGACAGGCTCATGGTATTGACTGGAGCAGAACTTTAACTGGGGAGGACAGGGCTCGTGGTAATGACTGGAGCAGAACTTTAACTGGGGAGGACAGGGCTCGTGGTAATGACTGGAGCAGAACTTTAACTGGGGAGGACAGGGCTCGTGGTAATGACTGGAGCAGAACTTTAACTGGGGAGGACAGGGCTCGTGGTATTGACTGGAGCAGAACTTTAACTGGGGAGGACAGGCTCGTGGTATTGACTGGAGCAGAACTTTAACTGGGGAGGACAGGCCCGTGGTAATGACTGGAGCAGAACTTTAACTGGGGAGGACAGGCTCGTGGTATTGACTGGAGCGGAACTTTAACTGGGGAGGACAGGCTCGTGGTATTGACTGGAGCGGAACTTTAACTGGGGAGGACAGGCTCATGGTATTGACTGGAGCAGAACTTTAACTGGGGAGGACAGGCTGTGGTATTGACTGGAGCAGAACTTTAACTGGGGAGGACAGGCCCGTGGTAATGACTGGAGCAGAACTTTAACTGGGGAGGACAGGCCCGTGGTAATGACTGGAGCAGAACTTTAACTGGGGAGGACAGGCCCGTGGTAATGACTGGAGCAGAACTTTAACTGGGGAGGACAGGCCCATGGTATTGACTGGAGCAGAACTTTAACTGGGGAGGACAGGCCCGTGGTAATGACTGGAGCAGAACTTTAACTGGGGAGGACAGGCCCGTGGTAATGACTGGAGCAGAACTTTAACTGTGGTAATGACTGGAGCAGAACTTTAACTGGGGAGGACAGGCCCGTGGTAATGACTGGAGCAGAACTTTAACTGGGGAGGACAGGCTCGTGGTAATGACTGGAGCAGAACTTTAACTGGGGAGGACAGGCCCGTGGTATGACTGGAGCAGAACTTTAACTGGACAGGCCCGTGGTAATGACTGGAGCAGAACTTTAACTGGGGAGGACAGGCTCATGGTAATGACTGGAGCAGAACTTTAACTGGGGAGGACAGGCCCGTGGTATTGACTGGAGCAGAACTTTAACTGGGGAGGAAAGGCCCGTGGTAATGACTGGAGCAGAACTTTAACTGGGGAGGACAGGCCCGTGGTATTGACTGGAGCAGAACTTTAATTGGGGAGGACAGGCCCGTGGTATTGACTGGAGCAGAACTTTAATTGGGGAGGACAGGCTCATGGTATTGACTGGAGCAGAACTTTAACTGGGAGGATGGACAGGCCCGTGGTAATGACTGGAGCAGAACTTTAACTGGGGAGGACAGGCCCGTGGTATTGACTGGAGCAGAACTTTAATTGGGGAGGACAGGCTCATGGTATTGACTGGAGCAGAACTTTAATTGGGGAGGACAGGCTCATGGTATTGACTGGAGCAGAACTTTAATTGGGGAGGACAGGCCCGTGGTAATGACTGGAGCAGAACTTTAACTGGGGAGGACAGGTTGACTGGAGCAGAACTTTAACTGGGGAGGACAGTAATGACTGGAGCAGAACTTTAACAGGTTTGGGGTATTGACTGGAGCAGAACTTTAACTGGGGAGGACAGGCCCGTGGTAATGACTGGAGCAGAACTTTAACTGGGGAGGACAGGGCCCGTGGTATTGACTGGAGCAGAACTTTAACTGGGGAGGACAGGCTCGTGGTATTGACTGGAGCGGAACTTTAACTGGGGAGGACAGGCTCGTGGTATTGACTGGAGCAGAACTTTAACTGGGGAGGACAGGCTAGTGGTATTGACTGGAGCAGAACTTTTAACTGGGTAGGACAGGCTCGTGGTATTGACTGGAGCGGAACTTTAACTGGGGAGGACAGGCTCGTGGTATTGACTGGAGCAGAACTTTAACTGGGGAGGACAGGCTCGTGGTATTGACTGGAGCAGAACTTTAACTGGGGAGGACAGGCTCGTGGTATTGACTGGAGCAGAACTTTAACTGGGGAGGACAGGCTCATGGTATTGACTGGAGCAGAACTTTAACTGGGGAGGACAGGCCCGTGGTAATGACTGGAGCAGAACTTTAACTGGGGAGGACAGGCTCGTGGTATTGACTGGAGCAGAACTTTAACTGGGTAGGACAGGCTCGTGGTATTGACTGGAGCAGAACTTTAAGGGGAGGACAGGCTCGTGGTATTGACTGGAGCAGAACTTTAACTGGGGAGGACAGGCTCGTGGTATTGACTGGAGTGGAACTTTAACTGGGGAGGACAGGCTCGTGGTATTGACTGGAGTGGAACTTTAACTGGGGAGGACAGGCTCGTGGTATTGACTGGAGTGGAACTTTAACTGGGGAGGACAGGCTCGTGGTATTGACTGGAGCGGAACTTTAACTGGGGAGGACAGGCTCGTGGTATTGACTGGAGCGGAATCCACGGAATGGTATCAAACACACCAAACACATGGTTTCCATGGTTTCCAGGTGTTTGATGCCGTTCCATTCGCTCCTTTCCAGACATTATTATGAGCCGTCCTCCTCTCAGCAGCCTCCACTGGTAGGATTGTTGACATATTATTGACATTTGTATCTAAAAGCATAATTGATAAATAATTGACAGAAGTCTGTATATTTAGGACATTTCAGCCTTACCCAGGCTCCTCCTCTTGAGACCATATTTCATCTGTAGGTGCTACAAAGTTCAACTTGGTGTCGAACGAAGCTTTTACCCCTCTGTAATATGAGTAGAGACCCTTTTTGTTATAGTTTTGCATTGTTAAATTGTTCTGTGTGTTATTTTATTTTGTTGGTTGACAGTAAGTCTCTTTGACATGAAACCAATGGCAGCGCCACCCAGTGGTGGAAACATTTAATCTAAAATGTAATCTAAGTAACTATTAACTATTAACCAGTTAAATGTAACTAAATGTAATGGAAAATGTAATCTAAGTAACTATTAACCAGTTAAATGAACTGCATTCCTTTGAACTTTACCCTGGTATGAGCAACTGAAAGCTCGACAGGAGCTGACAGAGGAATGCAGTTCACTGTTATTACACAATAGATAGGTAGGTTCTCATGGGTACTACACATCAATACACAGACCATTCCGTTTATCATGCATCTCTATCTCGCCACGGCATCAAGAAAAAGACAAATTTAATGTTGATCCGTGGCTGTGGGAACCGAAATGAGGTTGTTTGGACTGCTGATTGGTCAGTTGTTTGGGGTTTAGGGAAGTGGCCTTGGCTCCACTTTGGGCCCTCCCACCGATACCCAGGAAGTGGAGTCTGAAGGTCGTCCACTCCCCGAAGGTCATCTGGAGCAGCTGTTTGAGGTCGTCGGGATCACCGAAGACCAGCGCCTGGCCGGTGAGGTCATTGCTACGGACGATGTCTGCGTACTTCTTAGGGAGGTTCATCCTCGCCAGCTTTTGGGGAATTTGGAAAGATGCAGAACATAGAAAGAACATTTCAGTTTAACATGTTTGGGGAGTCAGGTAGCCTAGTGGTTGGAGCGTTGGACTAGTAACCAAAAGGTTGCTAGATCAAATCCCTGAGCTGACAAGGTAAAAATCTGTCATTCTGCCCCTGAACAAGGCAGTTAACCCACTGCTCATAGACAGTCATTGTAAATAAGAATTTGTTCTTAACAGACTTGCCTAGTTAAATAAAATAAAATAAACATCTTTATTGTATTTATCTGAGGTCTAAAGGTGGCTATGGACCCTGGTCTAATGGAGTGCACTATATAGGGAATAGGGTGCCATGTGGGACACAACCAACCCCCTACCGCTTTGCAGACGTCCTCAGAGGTCATGTTGATAACAGTCCTGATGTTGAGAGGAGCCAGGTTCCTCCCCCACCCAGAATTCTTCAGTCCGGTGGTCCCTCTGATCCGGGCCAGCTCCCTCCTGATAGAATGATCCAGGTTAACCGTGGTCAGCTTGAACCTCTCCGCGTCCCTCACCCTGAACTGGAAATGCACCTGGAAGATTGGAAGATGAAGATGAAGTGTTGGAGAGATGCACACACAAACACAGGTCGCTGGTCTCGAAGGAGCGTAAACGGAACACACACCTTGAGGAACATCTCAAACATCTCTGGATCTCCGTCCTGCTCCAGCAGGTCTTCGATCTCCTCCCTCATCATGTGAAGCTCCATCCTCGAGTCGCTGAACACCTATTATAATGTATATAATAATGTATTAATAATATATAAAATAATAATGTAGAATTTAATTATAATAATATATGCCATTTAGCAGACCTCCCACAAAGCCTTGGACTCGTCGACGACTGTCGCCGTCCCGACGGCGTCATCGATCTCTGCTCTCTGCTGCTCGTCCTCCAGACACTGTAGGATCCAGCTGAGACGACAGGGCCAATGGTTGGCAAGAACGACCTGTAATGTGGTGAACATTACTGTTAATCCAGTCCATGTTTTCATTACACTACAAACTGTCGCTTAGAATTCCATTCCATGTTTTACTCTAATGTCGTGATCATTACAGTAAGTCCAGTCCATGTTTTCATTACATTGCAGACTGACACTCAGAATTCCATTCCATGTTTTACTCTAATGTTGTGATCATTACAGAAGTCCAGTCCATACTTTCTATCCCCACAATGCTTTCAGTAAAGGCCAACAAACATATCAGACGCCCCAACCGATTTACGTTTTTCTAATCTTATCATTTGTATGACTCACTCACTCACTCACTCACTCACTCACTCACTCACTCACTCACTCACTCACTCACTCACTCACTCACCACTCACTCACCACCACTCACTCACTCATTCATCCCTCCCTCCTCCCTCCCTCCCTCCCTCCCTCCCTCCCTCCCTCCCTCCCTCCCTCCCTCCCTCCCTCCCTCCCTCCCTCCCTCCCTCCCTCCCTCCCTCCCTCCCTCCCTCCCTCACTCACTCACTCACTCACTCACTCACTCACTCACTCACTCCCTCCCTCCCTCCCTCCCTCCCTCCCCACAACATAAAGAGGGGTGTTACAGTACCCAGGCAGCGATGTTCTCTGGCGGAGGCAGCTCAGTCTTCAGAGCCTCCATGAGCACCACGGTGACCCTGATGGAGTTGATGACCCGTCTCATGGACATGGTGTCATCAGAGATGTAGTGGTGGAGGTTCCCTCTGTTACTGGACAGGATGCTCTCCAGCGCAGATTCTATCGCCTTGTCCGCCTCGTCCTCACTCAGCGCAAACGCCACGTGCGCCTCCTTGATGTGGTTGTTGTCTATCAAAGGAATACTGGCCTCCGTCAGAATACTTGACGTCTCCTTTGTTTGGGGGGTGCTCTCGATCCAGGAGAGGGATGACTTCGGGCTGCCCAGGTCCAGCTCGATCCCCTTTGACCCATGACTCTTGGCTTCTTCCGTGATCTCTGATTGGCCGCTAACGATATTGTAGAACACCTTGGGAGAGAGAATAGATTTTTTTTTTACACATTTTGGAAGCATTCCAGATTATGAATGGCAGCAAACGCTGAGTTATTTGATACAATGTATCCATTTCATATAGAACACCTTGTGCTTGGAGGTGTGGCAGAGCGGCGGTATGGTGAAGGCCAGGGTCACGATGCGGTTCAGGAAGGCATAGGCTCTGTCTTCTTTACTGAAGCACCCATCTGCATAGTTCACCTGTTGGAGAGAAACAAACTGCATTATTGCCCTATTCACATTTTTCCACTGTAAATAATATTCATTATATTGATTCACCTTCTTCCACTGTAAATCATTTAAATAGTCAACATTTCTGTGCTGAGGCTTTTCTCAAGACCAGACCTCTATTTTTCCCTCTTGTATGCAGCTCTGGAAGATATACACTTATAGGACTGGAGTTGGGTACCACTGTTGGGGTACTGGAGGACTGGAGTTGGGTACCACTGTTGGGGTACTGGAGGACTGGAGTTGGGTACCACTGTTGGGGTACTGGAGGACTGGAGTTGGGAACCACTGTTGGGGTACTGGAGGACTGGAGTTGGGAACCACTGTTGGGGTACTGGAGGACTGGAGTTGGGAACCACTGTTGGGGTACTGGAGGACTGGAGTTGGGAACCACTGTTGGGGTACTGGAGGACTGGAGTTGGGAACCACTGTTGGGGTACTGGAGGACTGGAGTTGGGAACCACTGTTGGGGTACTGGAGGACTGGAGTTGGGAACCACTGGAGGACTGGAGTTGGGAACCACTGTTGGGGTACTGGAGGACTGGAGTTGGGAACCACTGGAGGACTGGAGTTGGGAACCACTGGAGGACTGGAGTTGGGTTGGGAACCACTGTTGGGGTACTGGAGGACTGGAGTTGGGAACACACTGGAGGACTGGAGTTGGGAACCACTGTTGGGGTACTGGAGGACTGGAGTTGGGAACCACTGGAGGACTGGAGTTGGGAACCACTGTTGGGGTACTGGAGGACTGGAGTTGGGAACCACTGGAGGACTGGAGTTGGGAACCACTGTTGGGAGGACTGGAGTTGGGAACCACTGGAGGACTGGAGTTGGGAACCACTGGAGGACTGGAGTTGGGAACCACTGTTGGGGTACTACTGTTGGGAACCACTGGGACTGGAGTTGGGAACCACTGTTGGGAGGACTGGAGGACTGGAGTTGGGAACCACTGGAGGACTGGAGTTGGGTACCACTGTTGGGGTACTGGAGGACTGGAGTTGGGAACCACTGTTGGGAGGACTGGAGGACTGGAGTTGGGAACCACTGTTGGGGTACTGGAGGACTGGAGTTGGGAACCACTGGAGGACTGGAGTTGGGAACCACTGTTGGGGTACTGGAGGACTGGAGTTGGGTACCACTGTTGGGAGGACTGGAGTTGGGAACCACTGTTGGGAGGACTGAAGGACTGGAGTTGGGAACCACTGGAGGACTGGAGTTGGGTCCCACTGTTGGGGTACTGGAGGACTGGAGTTGGGAACCACTGTTGGGGTACTGGAGGACTGGAGTTGGGAACCACTGTTGGGGTACTGGAGGACTGGAGTTGGGAACCACTGTTGGGGTACTGGAGGACTGGAGTTGGGAACCACTGTTGGGGTACTGGAGGACTGGAGTTGGGTACCACTGTTGGGAGGACTGGAGTTGGGGTACTGGAGGACTGGAGTGGGAACCACTGGGAACCACTGTTGGGGTACTGGAGGACTGGAGTTGGGAACCACTGTTGGGGTACTGGAGGACTGGAGTTGGGAACCACTGTTGGGGTACTGGAGGACTGGAGTTGGGAACCACTGTTGGGGTACTGGAGGACTGGAGTTGGGTACCACTGTTGGGGGAGGACTGGAGTTGGGTACCACTGTTGGGAGGACTGGAGTTGGGAACCACTGTTGGGAGGACTGAAGGACTGGAGTTGGGAACCACTGGAGGACTGGAGTTGGGTCCCACTGTTGGGGTACTGGAGGACTGGAGTTGGGAACCACTGGAGGACTGGAGTTGGGAACCACTGCTATAAGGGATATACTTTACTGTGTGTGACTTATTCTTATCATGAGGGTCCCAACAGTTACCCAGATTGTATTATTATTATTATTATGATTATTATGATTATTATTATTACTACTACTGTATATACATATTTCTGTTTAGTACTGAACTCAACCCTGGAATTTAAAAAGCGTCTTCCACAGGGCTTAATTCTGTGACCGCTGTTGTTGATTAAAACTGTAGAAATCCGTCTGCATATTTCAAGACATGGCATATGGGGTGTAGGGAGATACCCAACGGGCTGGACCATTCTCTTCTCATCACTCATCTTGAAAAAAAACGACTCAAAAGAACGTGGAAATCAAATGATCCACCATCATTAACACAATGAAAACATCTAATGATTTAATATTGAAATAGCATGGGTGACGAGAAAACAAATTGGCACAATTTAAGGCCAAGTGGCAAACAATGATGCAGGCACTAGGGATGGGGGTGTGTTGAGGGATGGGGGTGTGTTGAGGGATGGGGTGTGGTCAGGGATGGGGGTGTGGTCAGGGATGGGGGTGTGGTCCGGGATGGGGGTGTGGTCAGGGATGGGGGTGTGGTCAGGGATGGAGGTGTGGTCCGGGATGGGGGGGGGGTGTGGTCAGGGATGGAGGTGTGGTCCGGGATGGGGGTGTGGTCAGGTATGGGGGTGTGGTCCAGGATCCGGGTGTGGTCTGGGATGGGGGTGTGAGCCTGCAGGTCTGACCATTGTTTGTATGCGTCTGTCTGTAAGTTGTTGTTCGTATGTATAGAAATCAATCTGACGACTCTTAGTCTACCTGTTGAACCGGGACCTCAGGGTTGACTGATCATACAATATGTACCTGTTGAACCAGGACCTCCGGGTTGACTGATAACACAATATGTACCTGTTGAACCAGGACCTCCGGGTTGACTGATAACACAATATGTACCTGTTGAACCAGGACCTCCGGGTTGACTGATAACACAATATGTACCTGTTGCACCAGGACCTCAGGGTTGACTGATACTATAATATGTACCTGTTGAACCAGGACCTCAGGGTTGACTGATAACACAATATGTACCTGTTGAACCAGGACCTCAGGGTTGACTGATAACACAATATGTACCTGTTGAACCAGGACCTCAGGGTTGACTGATAACACAATATGTACCTGTTGAACCAGGACCTCAGGGTTGACTGCCAGCAGAGAGATAAAGGGGGACTCCTCATCAGAGAGCAGTATACTGATAGCATCCAGGACACCAACGATCTTCTTAGGAGCACATCGGTCCAGGTTAGTGATCTCCAGAACCACGCGGATCCTCCTCTGCTCAAATACCTCCATGAACAGGATGAACCTGGACAACAGCCACATCTCCTTCCTCACCTGGGAGAGGAAGGGAGAGAGAGAGAAAGAGAGAGAGACAAACAGAGACAGAGAAACAGAGAGAGAGAGGTGAGAGAGAGAGTAAAAGAGAAAGAAAGATAAAAAGTTGGAGAAAGCAGGTTAGGGAGCTGATTCATTGGTCAAAAGTTGGTGAATTGATCTAAAATAGTGCATTCTGTAGGGAATAGGGTGCAATTATATCCTCCCTCACCTCGTTCATGAACCCCAGTTGGCCGCTGACCCTCTCGTTGTCCAGCGCCTTACGGACGTTCAGGTCCTGGTTGAAGATCAGGTTCTTTCCCATCTGGAAGATGAATCTCATAGCTGCTGCTGCAGGAAGCCCGAAGACAGCGAACGCCAGGCCCTCCAACACCCCGGCCCCTCTTTGGGCTTCACTCGGACCTTCTTCTCCTCCTGTTCCGTTTCCGGATCCCAGTCCGTCCAGTTCAGGTGCGTCTGGAACCTCCGGGAAGCCATACTTCCCCTATAGGTGCAGGAACACAAGGTCAGGACAACGTCCTACTCTGTGTTCACTGACTTGTTCGCTGAAATTCACAATGAATGTGTTATTTTTTCCATCTTAATGCTGATTGGTGAAATTTTTCATGCTGCCAAAGATTCCCTCACTCGTCGTCATATTGTATCACCTTGCTTCACTGGTCCCTTTGTTTACAATTCTTCCTCGTTTACGCTAAACATATTATGGGATACTAGAACATAAATGGACTTGTTACTATGGTTCTATCCCAGGTTGGAACCCCGTTCCCTACATAGTGTCCTACTTTTACTCCAAGGTAGTGCACATTGAAGGCAAAAGAGTGTCATTTGGGAAGCAGCCTCTAACAACCTTCTGATCCTCACCAGAAAGACGAGGACTATGAGAGCAGCCAGCAGCACGGCCAGGACCAGGGACCAGAGGGGGAAACAGCAGAACTTCTTAGATCTCCACTCTGACGATGTGTTTTCAATCACCTTCTTCTTCACCTCATCCTCCTCGTTGTGCTGCGCCACGCGGTACAGGCCCAGCTGAAGAACAACAAGAAGACTTATCTTGATGTTTCCAGTCAGAACTGGGTTTGGAACTAACAAAGCTCTCACCTCTTATTGGATTTAACCATTATTTATACAGGAAGTCCTGTTGAGGTCAAAGGACCTATTTTATGAGGGAGACCGCTAACCTCTAGGTTACCTACCGGAAGTCAACCTCTAGGTCACCTACCTGAAGTATACTTCTAACCTCTAGGTCACCTACCTGAAGTCAACCTCTAGCCTCTAGGTTACCTACCTGAAGTCAACCTCTAGGTTACCTACCTGAAGTCAACCACTAACCACTGGGTTACCTACCTGAAGTAAACCTATAACCTCTAGGTCACCTACCTGAAGTGAACCTCTAACCTCTAGGTCATCTACCTGAAGTCAATCTCTAACCTCTAGGTCACCGACCTGAAGTTAACCTCTAACCTCTAGGTCACCTACCTGAAGTTAACCTCTAACCTCTAGGTCACCTACCTGAAGTCAACCTCTAGGTCACCTACCTGAAGTGAACCTCTAACCTCTAGGTCATCTACCTGAAGTCAATCTCTAACCTCTAGGTCACCTACCTGAAGTTAACCTCTAACCTCTAGGTTATCTACCTGAAGTCAACCTCTAGGTCACCTACCTGAAGTGAACCTCTAACCTCTAGGTCATCTACCTGAAGTCAATCTCTAACCTCTAGGTCACCGACCTGAAGTTAACCTCTAACCTCTAGAATACCTACCTGAAGTTAACCTCTAACCTCTAGGCTACCTACCTGAAGTTAACCTCTAACCTGTAGGTTACCTACCTGAAGTTAACCTCTAACCTCTAGACTACCTACCTGAAGTTAACCTCTAACCTCTAGACTACCTACCTGAAGTTAACCTCTAACCTCTAGACTACCTACCTGAAGTGAACCTCTAACCTCTAGGTTACTTACCTGAAGTTAACCTCTAACCTCTAGGTTACCTACCTGAAGTTAACCTCTAACCTCTAGACTACCTACCTGCAGTTAACCTCTAACCTCTAGGTTACTTACCTGAAGTTAACCTCTAACCTCTAGACTACCTACCTGAAGTTAACCTCTAACCTCTAGGCTACCTACCTGAAGTTAACTTCTAACCTCTAGGGTAACCCACCTGAAGTTTCCCGAAGCTCTCCTGCAGTGCCAGGCACAGTCTCATCACCAGCCCCGCCCAGAGGAGGTCACTCCCGGCGAAGTGCCATGCGGAGAACCGAACATAGATGAACCGGACATTCTTCCGCCGCTGGTTCTCCTCGGTCCAGACGGGTCGGTAGAACAGCAGCCTGCAGATCAGAGTTAGGAGACCAGTGATGGAGGCTTTGACGGAACGAGGCTTGGATCTGCCCTGGTAACTCTGCTCCCTCCTCTCTGCCTCCTGCTCCATGTGGACTAGTCAAGGAGCGAGCGAGCGAGCAAGAGAGAGAGAGAGAGAGAGAGAGAAAGAGAAAGAGAACAGTGAGATAAGGATATATTAATTCTAGCTGTGGGCGTTAGGGCTACTTTCTAACGCTGAGCATCCTGCGTAGATGAATATCGTCAACACTCTATATGACAGGATCATGTTGTATCTATCCTCTATATGACAGGATCATGTTGTATCTATCCTCTATATGACAGGATCATGTTGTATCTATCCTCTATGAGACAGGATCATGAGGTGTCTACCTACCCTCTATAAGACAGGATCATGTTGTATCTACCCTCTATGAGACAGGATCATGTTGTATCTATCCTCTATATGACAGGATCATGTTGTATCTACCCTCTATAAGACAGGATCATGTTGTATCTACCCTCTATAAGACAGGATCATGTTGTATCTACCCTCTATGAGACAGGATCATGTTGTATCTACCCTCTATATGACAGGATCATGTGGTGTCTACCTACCCTCTATATGACAGGATCATGTTGTATCTATCCTCTATATGACAGGATCATGTGGTGTCTACCTACCCTCTATAAGACAGGATCATGTGGTGTCTACCTACCCTCTATAAGACAGGATCATGTGGTGTCTACCTACCCTCTATAAGACAGGATCATGTGGTGTCTACCTACCCTCTATAAGACAGGATCATGTGGTGTCTACCTACCCTCTATAAGACAGGATCATGTGGTGTCTACCTACCCTCTATAAGACAGGATCATGTGGTGTCTACCTACCCTCTATAAGACAGGATCATGTGGTGTCTACCTACCCTCTATAAGACAGGATCATGTGGTGTCTACCTACCCTCTATAAGACAGGATCATGTGGTGTCTACCTACCCTCTATATATCTGAGGATCATGTTGATGCGGTTCTGACATGATGAGTAGAGGCCCACTGTAGCAGGAGAGGACACTTTAATCAGAGTCTTGGACAGAGCGTACGCATAGATGTGATCCGACGGCAAATCTATAGAATCAAAAGAGATAAATGTAACACAGGAAGTTCCTTCCAGGCACTTTGATAGGTTCGGTTAAGTAGTTAAAATGTAGTGGGAAACTACAAATAAAACATCTACAAGATAAAAATAAAGGGACCAAAATACCGGCTGTGTTTCTGTATTTTGAAAGTTATACAGTGGGGCAAAAAAGTATTTAGTCAGCCACCAATTGTGCAAGTTCTCCCACTTAAAAAGATGAGAGAGGCCTGTAATTTTCATCATAGGTACACTTCAACTATGACAGACAAAATGAGAAAAAAAAATCCAGAAAAAAAATGTGTAGGATTTTTAATGAATTTATTTGCAAATTATGGTGGAAAATAAGTATTTGGTCACCTACAAACAAGCAAGATTTCTGGCTCTCACAGACCTGTAACTTCTTCTTTAAGAGGCTCCTCTGTCCTCCACTCGTTACCTGTATTAATGGCACCTGTTTGAACTTGTTATCAATATAAAAGACACCTGTCCACAACCTCAAATAGTCACACTCCAAACTCCACTATGGCCAAGACCAAAGAGCTGTCAAAGGACACCAGAAACAAAATTGTAGACCTGCACCAGGCTGGGAAGACTGAATCTGCAATAGGTAAGCAGCTTGGTTTGAAGAAATCAACTGTGGGAGCAATTAATAGGAAATGGAAGACATACAAGACCACTGATAATCTCCCTCGATCTGGGGCTCCACGCAAGATCTCACCCCGTGGGGTCAAAATGATCACAAGAACGGTGAGCAAAAATCCCAGAACCACACGGGGGGACCTAGTGAATGACCTGCAGAGAGCTGGGACCAAAGTAACAAAGCCTACCATCAGTAACACACTACGCCGCCAGGGACTCAAATCCTGCAGTGCCAGACGTGTCCCCCTGCTTAAGCCAGTACATGTCCAGGCCCGTCTGAAGTTTGCTAGAGAACATTTGGATGATCCAGATGAAGATTGGGAGAATGTCATATGGTCAGATGAAACCAAAATATAACTTTTTGGTAAAAACTCAACTCGTCGTGTTTAGAGGACACAGAATGCTGAGTTGCATCCAAAGAACACCATACCTACTGTGAAGCATGGGGGTGGAAACATCATGCTTTGGGGCTGTTTTTCTGCAAAGTGACCAGGACTACTGATCCGTGTAAAGGAAAGAATGAATGGGGCCATGTTTAGTGAGATTTCGAGTGAAAACCTCCTTCCAACAGCAAGGGCATTGACGATGAAACGTGGCTGGGTCTTTCAGCATGACAATGATCCCAAACACACCGCCCGGGCAATGAAGGAGTGGCTTCGTAAGAAGCATTTCAAGGTCCTGGAGTGGCCTAGCCAGTCTCCAGATCTCAACCCCATAGAAAATCTTTGGAAGAAGTTGAAAGTCTGTGTTGCCCAGCAACAGCCCCAAAACATCACTGCTCTAGAGGAGATCTGCATGGAGGAATGGGCCAAAATACCAGCAACAGTGTGTGAAAACCTTGTGACGACTTACAGAAAACGTTTGACCACTGTCATTGCCAACAAAGGGTATATAACTAAGTATTGAGATAAACTTTTGTTATTGACCAAATACTTATTTTCCACCATAATTTGCAAATAAATTCATTAAAAATCCTACAATGTGATTTTCTGGATTTTTTTTCTTCTCATTTTGTCTGTCATAGTCGAAGTGTACCTATGATGCAAATTACAGGCCTCTCTCAACTTTTTAAGTGGGAGAACTTGCACAATTGGTGGCTGACTAAATACTTTTTTGCCCCACTGTTAATTTGAAAATTCAATATCTGACCTGCAAAACATTTTGGGGACTATATCAACAATGGACTAATGAAATATATACCAAAAGATATTTCTTTAATGATTGACAGTGTTTTCTGAATGATGGGAGTGACCTCCACTGTAAATATGTATTTTTAAAGCATGTGACCACATGAATTTCCTCCAATGGGATAATAAAAGTTATCAAATTTCCTAATTAATACCAGTTGCACACAACTTCCTCTTTTTAAAACCTACAGTATGACTGCATCTGAAATGGCTCCCTATTTCCTATGTAGTGCACTACTTTTGACCAGAACCCTATGGGGGAATAGGGCCCTGGTCCAAAGTAGTGCACTACATAGGGAATAGGGCCCTGGTCCAAAGTAGTGCTCTACATAGGGAATAGGGCCCTGGTCCAAGGAGGTGCACTACATAGGGAATAGGGTCCTGGTCCAAAGTAGTGCACTACATAGGGAATAGGGCCCTGGTCCAAAGAGGTGCACCACATAGGGAATAGGGCCCTGGTCCAAAGTAGTGCACTACATAGGGAATAGGGCCCTGGTCCAAAGTAGTGCACTACATAGGGAATAGGGCCCTGGTCCAAAGAGGTGCACTACATAGGGAATAGGGCCCTGGTCCAAAGTAGTGCACTACATAGGGAATAGGGCCCTGGTCCAAAGTAGTGCACTACATAGGGAATAGGGCCCTGGTCCAAAGTAGTGCACTACATAGGGAATAGGGCCCTGGTCCAAATAGGTGCACTACATAGGGAATAGGGCCCTGGTCCAAAGTAGTGCACTACATAGGGAATAGGGCTCTGGTCCAAAGTAGCGCACTACATAGGGAATAGGGTGCCATTTGGGACACTGTCCTGTGTTTGTGTATTCCAGCTGCTACAGAACAGGCCCAGTATATCATTATGCAAACACTCAGATGCTGTTCTGTTCTATTCTGTTCACACAGCCATAATTGGGCTAGGGTAACTCAGAGAGGAGCTGAGAGTGAGGGACCCTAGAAACTAACAATTTGGAGGAGGAAATGGAATCTGGAATCTCAATGATCTCTCTCAAGAGAGAGCTCACCTTTTGTTATCATTGTATTGGTTGTTGCCAACGGCACCCAGAGAATAATGGTAATGTATGGCTGTTTGTGATCTGTGAATGACAAGAATAACACTCACAAATCCTCAGGTGAAAGAGAGGGAGGGAGAGAGAGAGAGAGGGTGGAGGTGAATGAGAAGGGGGAGGGAAAAAGAGAGGGAGAGGGAGAGAGAGAGAGAGAGAGAGGGTTGGGGAATTGAATACTAATATAACAGCAGGGTTATATAGAAAGTGCAGCAGTAGATAATATAGAAATAAAATGACTTGGTGACAAAATACACCTCAATATATACAGTGTCTGTCATTCTGGTGCTATTTAGACTTACTATACATCCAGTGAGTTCCTATACATCCAGTGAGTTACTGAGTTACTATACATCCAGTGAGTTACTGAGTTACTATACATCCAGTGAGTTCCTATACATCCAGTGAGTTCCTATACATCCAGTGAGTTCCTATACATCCAGTGAGTTACTGAGTTACTATACATCCAGTGAGTTCCTATACATCCAGTGAGTTACTGAGTTACTATACATCCAGTGAGTTCCTATACATCCAGTGAGTTACTGAGTTACTATACATCCAGTGAGTTCCTATACATCCAGTGAGTTACTGAGTTACTATACATCCAGTGAGTTACTGAGTTACTATACATCCAGTGAGTTACTGAGTTACTATACATCCAGCGAGTTACTGAGTTACTATACATCCAGTGAGTTACTATACCTCCAGTGAGTTACTATACATCCAGTGAGTTCCTATACATCCAGTGAGTTACTATACATCCAGTGAATTACTGAGTTACTATACATCCAGTGAGTTTCTATACATCCAGTGAGTTACTGAGTTACTATACCTCCAGTGAGTTACTATACATCCACTGAGTTCCTATACATCCAGTGAATTACTGAGTTACTATACATCCAGTGAGTTACTGAGTTACTATACATCCAGGGAGTTACTATACATCCAGTGAGTTACTGAGTTACTATACATCCAGTGAGTTACTGAGTTACTATACATCCAGTGAGTTACTGAGTTACTATACATCCAGTGAGTTACTATACATCCAGTGAGTTACTATACATCCAGTGAGTTACTATACATCCTGTGAGTTACTGAGTTCCTATACATCCAGTGAGTTACTGAGTTACTATCCATCCAATAGGCTATGTGTAGTGTACATGCAGTTAGTAGGACTTGCCAGGATAAAGTGGGTGTATCCAGGATAAGATCCAGGATAAGGTGGGTGTGTCCAGGATAAGGTGGGTGTGTTCTTTATAAGATAGCATAGTGCTTACTGACCATGAGCAACCACTTGGAATTCAGCTATCTGAGGTACACTACAATGCCCTGTATCCAATCAAAACCCATCAGATGAAACAGAGGTCTTACCTTTCAGTTGGAAGTCTCAGAACCCACTCCTCCTCTAACACGGATGAACAGGATCAATAGATGTTGTCTTGTTGTGACTAAGAGAGGGATCCCAGTGAGTTCTACAATGGCTAGGTGTGGTGAACTTTCCAGTGGGCTTGCCTGGCTAACTTCCTGCCCGTGTACAGTTTACAATGCAGATATCAGCTAAAAGTTAATTATTCACTAGATCATTTCTCCTTCTGTCTATAGGGCTCTCTCTCTCTCTATTTGGTCTGTCTGTAGGGTTCTCTCTTTATTCGGTCTGTCTGTTGGGCTCTCTCTCTCCCTCTCTATTCGGTCTGTCTGTAGGGCTCTCTCTTTATTCGGTCTGTCTGTTGGGCTCTCTCTCTCCCTCTCTATTCGGTCTGTCTGTAGGGCTCTCTCTCTATTTGGTCTGTCTGTAGGGCTCTCTCTCTCTCTCCCTCTCTCTCTCTATTGAGTCTGTCTGTAGGACTCTCTCTCCCTCTCTCTCTCTATTCCGTCTGTCTGTAGGGCTCTCTCTCTATTTGGTCTGTCTGTAGGGCTCTCTCTCTCCCTCTCTCTCTCTATTTGGTCTGTCTGTAGGACATCCAGTGAGTTCTCTCTATTCCGTCTGTCTGTAGGGCTCTCTCTCCATTTGGTCTGTCTGAGTTACTCTCTCTCTCTTCCTCTCTCCAGTCTATTTGGTCTGTCTGTTAGGGCTCTCTCTCTCTATTCCGTCTGTCTGTACATTTGGTCTGTCTGAGCTCTCTCTCTATTCCGTCTGTCTGTAGGGTCTCTCTCTCTATTTGGTCTGTCTGTAGGGCTCTCTCTCTCTCTCTATTCCGTCTGTCTGAGTTCTCTCTCTCTATTCCGTCTGTCTGTAGGGTTCTATTCCGTCTGTCTGTACATCTCTATTCCGTCTGTCTGTAGGGCTTCTCTCTCTATTTGGTCTGTCTGTAGGGCTCTTCTCTCTCTATTCCGTCTGTCTGTAGCTCTCTCTCTCTCATTCCGTCTGTCTGTAGGGTTCTCTCTCTCTATTCCGTCTGTCTGTAGGGCTCTCTCTCTCTATTCCGTCTGTCTGTAGGGTTCTCTATTCCGTCTGTCTGTAGGGCTTCTCTCTCTCTCTCTATTCCGTCTGTCTGTAGGGCTCTTACTCTATTCCGTCTGTCTGTAGGGTTCTATACTCTATTCCGTCTGTCTGTAGGGAGTTCTCTATTCCGTCTGTCTGTATCTCTCTATTCCGTCTGTCTGTAGGGCTCTCTCTCTATTTGGTCTGTCTGTAGGGCTCTCTCTCTCTCTATTCCGTCTGTCTTAGGGCTCTCTCTATCTCTATTCCGTCTGTCTGTAGGGCTCTCTCTCTCTCTATTCCGTCTGTCTTCCTATTCCGTCTGTCTGTATCTATTTGGTCTGTGTAGGGTTCTATCTCATTCCGTCTGTCTGTAGGGCTTCTCTCTATTTGGTCTGTCTGTAGGGCTCTTCTCTCTTTCTATTCTATCTATCTGCAGGGTTGAGTCTCTCTCTCTATTCGGTCTGTCTGTACTCTCTCATTCCAGTCTGTAGGGCTCTCTCTCTCTCTATTCCGTCTGTCTGAGGTTCTCTCTCTCTCTATTCCGTCTGTCTGTAGGGTTCTCTATACATTCCGTCTGTCTGTTACTATTTGGTCTGTCTGTACTATTCCAGTCTGTCTGTAGGGTTCTCTCTATCTATTCCGTCTGTCTGTAGGGCTCTCTCTCTCTCTATTCCGTCTGTCTGTGAGGGCTCTCTCTCTCTTACTCTATTCCGTCTGTCTGTAGGGCTCTCTCTCTCTCTATTCCGTCTGTCTGTAGGGCTCTCTCTCTCTATTCCGTCTGTCTGTACTCTATTCCGTCATCAGGGTTCTATTCCGTCTGTCAGGGTCTCTCTCTCTATTTGGTCTGTCTGTAGGGCTTCTCTCTCTCTATTTGGTCTGTCTGTAGGGTTACTGAGTCTACTCTATTTGGTCTGTCTGTAGGGCTCTCTCTCTCTATTTGGTCTGTCTCTCTCTCTCCATTTGGTCTGTCTGAGGGTTCTCTACTCTCAGTAGGGCTCTGAGTTACTCTCTATTTGGTCTGTCTGTAGGGTCTCTCTCTCTCTATTGGTCTGTCTGTAGGGCTCTCTCTCTCTCTATTTGGTCTGTCTGTAGGGCTCTCTCTCTCTCTATTCCGTCTGTCTGTAGGGCTCTCTCTCTCTATTTGGTCTGTCTTACTATTCCGTCTGTCTGTAGGGCTCTCTCTCTCTATTCCGTCTGTCTGTAGGGTTACTATATTCCGTCTGTCTGTGGCTCTCTCTCTATTCCGTCTGTCTGTAGGGCTCTCTCTCTATTTGGTCTGTCTGTACTATTCCGTCTGTCTGTAGGGCTTCTCTATTTGGTCTGTCTGTAGGCTCTCTCTCTTTCTATTCTATCTATCCGGGGTTGAGTCTCTCTCTATTGGTCTGTCTGTAGGGCTCTTCTCTATTCCGTCTGTCTGTAGGGCTCTCTCTCTCTCATTCCGTCTGTCTGTAGGGCTATCTCTCTCTCTATTCCGTCTGTCTGTAGGGCTCTCTCTCTCTATTTGGTCTGTCTGTAGGGCTTCTCCATTTGGTCTGTCTGTAGGGTCTATCTTTCTATTCTATATCTGCGGGGTTGAGTCTGTCTCATTCGGTCTGTCTGTAGGGCTCTCTCTCATTCGGTCTGTCTGTGGGCTCTCTTCTTCTATTCCGTCTGTCTGTAGGGCTGCTTACTCTATTCCGTCTGTCTGTAGGGCTCTCTCTATTCGGTCTGTCTGTAGGGCTCTCTCTCTCTATTCCGTCTGTCTGTAGGGCTCTCTCTATTTGGTCTGTCTGTAGGGCTCTCTCTATTCGGTCTGTCTGTAGGGCTCTCTCTCTCTATTCGGTCTGTCTGTAGGGCTCTCTCTCTCTCTATTCCGTCTGTCTGTAGGGCTCTCTCTCTCTCTATTCCGTCTGTCTGTAGGGCTCTCTCTCTCTCTATTCGGTCTGTCTGTAGGGCTCTCTCTCTCTATTCGGTCTGTCTGTAGGGCTCTCTCTCTCTATTTGGTCTGTCTGTAGGGCTCTCTCTCTCTCTATTCCGTCTGTCTGTAGGGCTCTCTCTCTCTCTATTCCGTCTGTCTGTAGGGCTCTCTCTCTCTCTATTCCGTCTGTCTGTAGGGCTCTCTCTATTTGGTCTGTCTGTAGGGCTCTCTCTCTCTCTATTGGTCTGTCTGTAGGGCTCTCTCTCTCTATTCCGTCTGTCTGTAGGGCTCTCTCTCTATTTGGTCTGTCTGTAGGGCTCTCTCTCTCTATTCCGTCTGTCTGTAGGGCTCTCTCTCTCTCTATTCCGTCTGTCTGTAGGGCTCTCTCTCTTCAATTCCAGATGTCTGTAGGGCTAATCTATTCGTCTGTCTGTAGGGCTCTCTTCTCTCTATTCCGTCTGTCTGTAGGGCTCTCTCTCTCTCTATTCGGTCTGTCTGTAGGGCTCTCTCTCTCTATTCGGTCTGTCTGTAGGGCTCTCTCTCTATTTGGTCTGTCTGTAGGGCTCTCTCTCTCTATTCCGTCTGTCTGTAGGGCTCTCTCTCTCTCTATTCGGTCTGTCTGTAGGGCTCTCTCTCTCTATTCGGTCTGTCTGTAGGGCTCTCTCTCTCTATTCGGTCTGTCTGTAGGGCTCTCTCTCTCTCTATTCCGTCTGTCTGTAGGGCTCGCTCTCTCTCTCTATTCCGTCTGTCTGTAGGGCTCTCTCTCTCTATTTGGTCTGTCTGTAGGGCTCTCTCTCTATTCCGTCTGTCTGTAGGGCTCTCTCTCTATTTGGTCTGTCTGTAGGGCTCTCTCTCTATTTGGTCTGTCTGTAGGGCTCTCTCTCTCTTTCTATTTGGTCTGTCTGTGGGGTCTGTCTGTAGGGCTCTCTCTCTATTTGGTCTGTCTGTAGGGCTCTCTCTCTCTTTCTATTCTATCTATCTGCGGGGTTGAGTCTCTCTCTCTATTCGGTCTGTCTGTAGGGCTCTCTCTCTCTATTCGGTCTGTCTGTAGGGCTCAATTAGCTAGACTACGAGTCTCTTTAGCTAACAATCCACTCCTTGCCACTCCTTGTCATTGCCAAAGAGACTGGCCTTTCAATCTTAGCGTTTTTCTTTTTCTTTCTAAACAGCCTGTAATTCTTAACTGTATTTCTTCCATTCAGTTCAGTCTATGACGGAAGCCTGGCGTGAAGACATTTCAACATCATGTCCAGACAATAAAAGGCTACAATGATCACCCGTGCCTGGCAGCCAAACGTATAGGTGTCCCCATGGGTCTAATATTTAAATGGAGGAAATGTGATCCTAATCATTGTTTTGAACCTCCACGGTAGCCATCCCTCCTAATGAACAGACTACCCATCCTGCTGCTGTGAGCTGCAGAGGACAGTGAAGTTGCACTTGATACTGTATGTGTTTATGGATGAGAAAGGTGAACTTGCCCATTTCGCGGGGAATGGGGATTCCCTGCTTTGCGATCTGTTTCCTACGTCAACAGCCAGGATTTCATTGAATAGGCCTAGGCACTATACTTTTATTTATTTTTAAAAATGTAATTAAACCGACGCATTTGCCGGTTTTCAACTTCAATTCACAGGAACAACGTGATTAAGACAAAAAAAACAGAGTTTAAATTAACTAAAATGGTGTTTTTGGTTTATGTCAGTTTCATTGTTTTTTTTTATGCTATAAATGGCTTTTTTTATGGTTATAAGTGATTACATTTACTGGAAAATGTTGTCTTTTGCAATTCTGAGTAATTAAGGATATACACTTTATTCAGTACTACTGCAGTTGCTAAATAATTCCGATAGATGACAGCATAAGGCCACAAATGAAATTTTGTCCCTGGATACACCACTCCCCTCACATGAAAAATCCTGCGTCAGACAAAGATATTGTTTTGTCTCTGGCTTACAGGTCGCCTGAATTCACTGTAGCATACAAATTGTGTATTAAATTCACTGTAGGCTAGCATACGAATTGTGTATTAATAGCCCAGGCTTTTTCTTTTACAGTCTTGTCTCATCGCTTCAACTCCCGTACGGACTCGGGAAGGTCGAGAGCCGTGCGTCCCCCGAAACACGACCCGACTGCTTCTTGGCACCAATGTGTCGGAGGAAACACCATACACCTGGTGACTGTGTCAGCATGCACTGCACCCGGCCCGCCACAGGAGTCGCTGGTGCGCAATGGGACAAGGACATCCCTCCCCTAACCCGGACGACGCTGGGACAATTGTGCGCCGCCCCATGGGTCCTTCGGTCGTGGCCAGCTGGACTCGAACCCAGAATCTCTAGTGGCACAGATAGCACTGTGATGCAGCGCCTTAGGCCACTTAGACCACCACTCTGCGCCACTCGGGAGGCCAACTTACACAACTCTGTCTTCACTATTCCCTTCTTGAGCAATTCTCTACATTATATTATATTATAGCCTAGCCCAATGTGTCCCAGAAGTAGCGATATAGTTTGGTCTCTTACTTTGAACAATATATATTTGAGGAAAGAAGCACCTTGCTTACTGGATATATTACAATGTTCACAATGAATGGCGAGAGCTTCTCTGATGTGCTCCCATTGGCTGTGCCCAACGTTGATGTTTATAATGAAATGTATTACGTCAGAATGCCCAATGTTAGTATTAAGAATTAAGGAACGTTTTCCTGTCAGTCTAATTTGCATAAATATTGTGATTGGATGATAGCGGTGAGGGTTATTTAATCAGGATCAAATTCTCTGATCTCCTTGAGCTCATTATTGAGAAAATGTTCATATTTGAAGAGTGATGAAAGGCTAGTCTTTTTAGTAAATGACAAGGCGTGGCTAGGAATGTGGAATGTTAGCCTGGGTATAAGTCTCTTTAGCTATGGTTCAATGACTCTCACCAGGAAGTGAGGTAGCAGTAGAACTTTAAGAACCGTTGCCTTGGATACATCTATCATTACCTGATTTTAGATTCCATTTCAGACCTCAGCTCCCTCCCCCTCATTAGATCCTGCCTCCTCAGGGGGAACTGAAAGGAATACATGAAAGACCTGGGTGAAAGCAACATGGCGGAGGTTCCACACACCACACAGCCTATTGATTGGTGTTTCCACCTATCCTGTCCTTTCAGACCTCAGCTCCTCCCCTCATTAGATCCCGCCTCCTCAGGGGGAACTGAAAGGAATTACATGAAAGAGGTTCCACACACCACACAGCCTATTGATTGGTGTTTCCACCCATCCTGTCCTTTCAGATCTGTGAACTGATAGAAGAGGGTGGGGCTAAGGGGCATGGAGGGGAGGGGGCTGCAGTTTAAAGTTCCTGAATACTTGATCTACTGATGGTATGTCTGCTATGACAACGGGCTGTTCAGACTGTACTCGGGCCTGTACTGACATGTGTGGCTGTAGCTGTAGGGTTGCTTGAAGCCACAAGTTCCTCCACAGAGCAAGACTGATGACAGAACACTGTGGATATATAGTACCAGTCAAACATTTTAGAACACTTACTCATTCAAGGGTTTTTATTAATTTTTTACTATTTTCTACATTGTAGGATAATAGTGAAGACATCAAAACAATGAAATAACACAAATGGAATCATGACGTAACCAAAAAAACTGTCAAACAAATATATTTTAGATTTGATATTCTTTAAAGTAGCCACCCTTTGCCTTGATGACAGCTTTGCACACTCTTGTCATTCTCTCAACCAGCTTCATGAGGAAGTCACCTGGAATGCATTTAATTTAACCAGGTGTGCCTTGTTAAAAGTTAATTTGTGGAATTTCTTTCCTTCTTAATGTATTTGAGTCAATCAGTTGTGTTGTAACAAGGTAGGGGTGGTATACAGAAGATAGCCCTATTTGGTAAAATACCAAGTCCATATTATGTCAAGAACAGCTCAAATAAGCAAAGAGAAACGACAGTCCGTCATTACTTTAAGACATGAAGGTCAGTCAATATGGAACATTTCAAGAACTTCTAAAGTTTCTTAAAGTGCAGTCACAAAAACCATCCAGTGCTATGATGAAACTGGCTCTCAGGAGGACCGCCACAGGAAAGGAAGACCCAGAGTTACCTCTGCTGCAGAGGATAAGTTCATTAGAGGTAACTGCAGCTCAGATTGCAGGCCAAATAAATGTTTCACAGAGTTCAAGTAAGTGACACATCTCCAACATCAACTGTTCAGAGGAGACTGCGTGAATCAGGCCTTCATGGTCAAATTGCCGCAAAGAAACCACTACTAAAGGACACCAATAATAATAAGAGACTTGATTGGGCCAAGAAACATGAGCAATGGACATTAGACCGGTGGAAATCTGTCTTTTGGTCTGATGAGTCCAAGTTTCAGATTTTTGCTTCCAACCGCCGTGTCTCCGTGATCTCCGCATGTGTATTTCCTACCGTGAAGCATGGAGGAGGTGTGACATTGTGGCGGTGCTTTGCTGGTGACACTGTCTGATTTACTTAGAATTCAAGGCACACTTAACCAGCATGGCTACCACAGCATTCTGCAGCGATACGCCAATCCATTTGATTTGTGCTATCACAAATGCGCTATCATTTGTTTTTCAACAGGACAATGACCCAAAACACACCTCCAGGCTGTGTAAGGGCTATTTGACCAAGAAGGAGAATGATGGAGTGCTGCATCAGATGACCTGGCCCTCCACAATCACCCGACCTCAACCCAATTGAGATGGTTTGGGATAAATTGGACTACAGAGTGAAGGAAAAGCACCCAACAAGTGCTCAGCATATGTGGGAACTCATTCAAGACTGTTGGAAAAGCATTCCTCATGAAGCTGGTTGAGAGAATGCCAAGAGTGAGCAAAGCTGTCCTCAAGGCAGAAGGTGGCTACTTTGAAGAATCTAAAATCTATTTTGATTTGTTTAACACTTTTTTGGTTACTGCATGTGTTATTTCATAGTTATGATGTCTTCACTATTATTCTACAAAGTACTAAATAGTTAAAAAATAAAAATACATATTTTTTGAATGAGTAGGTGTGTCCAAACTTTTGACTGGTACTGTATATATGTAGACATGTAACCGGTTCTGTGCTGCACCGCTGTAGCTCTGCGTTGTGTGTGGTTGATTGACACTATAGACGTGGGCTGTGGAGATCAGGTAGTTTTAATTCAACATAATTCACTCTCTGCATCCTGCATCTACATCCAAAACGAAATAAAACATTTTTAGAGCCACATTATGTTCTGCGAATCGTCACCTCTTTCTCTCATAGTGCATCAAAATGATTTTAGAATACAAAAATTAGTACAGCCTCTCCTTATTATGCATCAACACATAACATATTTGACAAAAAAATAATAAAACCACATACCTGCATCCAAAAGGAAATCAAACATTTGTAGAGCCACATTATGTTCTGAGAATCGTCACCTCTTTCTACAACAGATGCACGATAGGAGGGTCTGGGATCATTCGAGGAGCTGGCCATCGTTCACACATACAATAAAATAGCCTGCTATTAACCACATGTTGAATTCAGAATGTTGATATCATCCTAAAAAGTACAATTACAAGTGCATCTTAACAATACCATCCACTTATGAGTAACCTCTAAATATACAACATTATTCATTGAACAAAACACTGTGTGAATGACTTTGTGCTTAAAAGAATCAAAAGTTTCTGAAGACAGAAAAGGCGCGCCTACCTCTCATAGTGCGTCAAAATGATTTGAGCACGAGCACGCAGGGCAAAACGTAAGTACCCACTCCCCTTCTCCCAGGATGCAGCATAATAACAGATCAACACGACATATTAATATATGAAGCTGGTGAAATACATAGTACTTTAACAACTGTTACATACACAAATATATATATTATACACTACATTAAATCAATATTTATACTTTGTACATTTTGAATGAATAGCAGGACAGAAAATAATTGTCCAATTCACGCACTTATCATGAGAAAATCCCTGGTCATCCCTATTGCCTCTGATCTGGCGGGCTCACTAAACACAAATGTTTCGTTTGTAAATCATGTCTGAGTGTTGGAGCATGCCCCTGGCTATCCGTAAATGTAAAAATAAAAAAATAAAAAATAAAATGGTGCCTTCTGGTTTGTTTAATATATGGAATTTGAAATTATTTATACTTTTACTTTCCATACTTAAGTATATTTTATCAAATACATTTACTTTTGATACTTAAGTATATTTAAAATCAAACACTTTTAGACTTGAACTCAAGTAGTATTTTACTGGGTGACTTCCCCTTGAGAAATGTTCTATCAAGGTATCTTTACTTTTACTCAAGATTCACAATTGGGTACTTTTTCCACCACTTGGGCCAGTAACCGAAAGGTTGCTGGATCAAATCCCGAGCTGACAAGGTAAAAATCTCTCTCTCTGCCCCTGAACAAGGCAGTTAACCCACTGTTCCCCCGTAGGCCGTCATTGTAAATAATAATTCGTTCTTAACTGACTTGTCTAGTTAAATAAAGATTAAATAAAAATAAATACATTGAAATTATTATATTTGTATTTAAAATCACTTGGAGCTGATTTCCTGGTGTTTTTACAGTCTATTATGTTTATTTGTTTTGCTCATTAAAACTTGGGGGGCCAAATAAAACCACCCGTGGGCCGCCAGTTGGGGAAACGTGGTTTATACTTAAAGTCCAGTTGGGGTGGTACTGCAACATATTGACCAACAGCCATTAAACCCGACCAAACAAGGACAAGTCCTGTTGCGCTGCGGGAGTCGGCGAACAGGAAGTTCCGGGCAGGCGTCAGCCATAATGAAAGCGCCAGAACTGTTCTCTGAAGACGATAGCTTTTATGTCCGTTTCAAATGTATTACTAAAAGGTATGTCATTGCACGTTTAAACTTTATAATATCGAAAGAACGTGTCAGGTCATAAATCCGTCAAGTTATTATCGCGTTTGTTAATAAAGGTTTTATGACGTGTTATTGTTGTGCTAAACCGAATGAAGAACGTGCTAAAACATATATTGTTAGTCATATAACGTTAGACTTTGGGGTTAATTTACATTATTTCGTCAATGTAATTTAATAAAGAATCAATTGATTTGAGATTTCTGAGTTCGTTTGACATGTTTATTATTCTGATTATTACCATATGTTAATGAGCTGGTAAAATGGCGGCGCCTCTCGGTCTGAGTCAATAGACTTGCAGGCTGTGCGGCTGCACCAGAGAGACAGTTTCAGGGTTGTTTTACTGTTTACAAGCAGAATGTCATGTTCATCTGATTTCTACATGTCACTGTAACAATATTCACACACATTCAGTTGTTTCTATATTTATCTATAGTTGTTACTATGGTGTGAATGGGAAATACAATCGTTTTTTTTGTGGGTGAAATAAGTAGAAAATAGTCCATCAAACAAACTGCAACCTTGTATTAAACGTTTATTTAAGTAAATGTAGGTAGTCTACTTTATTTTAACTGCACTTAAGGAGTGAACATTATTTACGATAAGGACCTCTGAAAGGAAAATGGATGCCTGTCAACAAAATATACATTGAACTTAACCCCCCCCCCCCTGAATGCTTGCTTTTTTTTCAATAAAAGAGGCCCGGTGTGTGGAGGAACAGTATATTTTTGGGGGACTAGGCCTAATCAACAATAAAATCACAGCACAGCCATTGGTTATACAGCATTAAACGCGTTTGGGATTAACACGTGTGGGTTGGAATAACCTTTTGCAGTATTTACACCCTCCCAGCAACTATCATAGAAATACAGTATAACTTTGCTCTGTGCTTCCTCCCAGCATGCACTTGGTATTCTATAGGCTATGGATCATTTGATTGACATCACACTAAATAGCCTATAGTCCCACTTGATATTGTCCAGCAGAGAATCAGAGATGAGGGGAGGCATCAGCCACACATTGATATATTTAAGTGATAAGGTCAGAGGGGGTTTGTTATATGTCCAATATACCATGGATAAGGGCTGTTGTGGAGGGCCTGGATACAGAATTATTGCTATTATAAACTGGTTACCAATGTAATTAGAACAGTAAAAAGGAATGTTTTGTCATACCCGTGGTATATGTTCTAATATGCCATGGCTGTCAGCCAATCAGTGTTAAGGGCACAAACCATCCACCAATTACAAATGACAGGACCCTCTTTCTGGACTAGATTAAAACAATACTCAACCCTCCCCTTGACTGACATTGAAAAAGCATAACCCTCATTTTCCTCCAGGTAACCATTCTGTACATTTAGATTCTGTACATTTATATCTCTTATGTTGGGTCATTTAAAGTGTGAACTTTCTGTCTAATAAGAATTAATGTTTTGCTCTCAATGTTTAACTACCTGATCTGTTGAAATGAGATGATTGATCAAGAAAAAATACATTTTTAGAGAATATAGAACCAGAACTGTTAAGACAATAACTTTGTGTCCGTATCTCTTTATTACTACAGACCGACTCAGATTAAGTCTGAGGCCGGTAACATCAACAGTGAAGACAAACCAATCCTGTCACTCTCCTTCCACACTGAGTCCAAACCTACAGTCACTGGGTCCTGATTGTGACAGTGGAGCCCAGTTTGCACTGCAGGATCCAGAGATGGCATCAGTGAAGCTGGAAGACTGCAGTCAAACACTGGAGCTGAATGTCAACATTAAAGATGAAGAAGAGGAGGAGAAGATTAGGACATCTGTTAGTCATGGTAACAGCAGGTTCTATCTATCTATAAATTATCTTCATAAATTAGACCTCCTTAAGTTATGACCAGTCTATTGATAGGTTGACTTCTGTAATTCTGACAACACATCCCTGAACAACTGGGTTATCTGGAGTGATCTGAGTGTAGACTAAAGAAGTGGAGTAGACAAACTGCCAGTGTTTTGAAGTTCTATGAAATGAGTCTGTGTAGTTACTAATCCTTGTGATAGTGAGTGGAGGATGATATGAAATGAGTCTGTGTAGTTTCTAACCCTTGTGATAGTGAGTGGAGGATGATATGAAATGAGTCTGTGTAGTTACTAACCCTTGTGATAGTGAGTGGAGGATGATATGAAATGAGTCTGAGTCTGTAGTTACACCCTTGTGATAGTGAGTGGAGGATGATATGAAATGAGTCTGTAGTTACTAACCCTTGTGATAGTGAGTGGAGGATGATATGAAATGAGTCTGTAGTTACTAACCCTTGTGATAGTGAGTGGAGGATGATATGAAATGAGTCTGTGTAGTTACTAACCCTTGTGATAGTGAGTGGAGGATGATATGAAATGAGTCTGTAGTTTACCCTTGTGATAGTGAGTGGAGGATGATATGAAATGAGTCTGTAGTTACTAACCCTTGTGATAGTGAGTGGAGGATGATTATGGATAATTATTTTCACTCCTTTTGCCTTCGACTGTTACCAGGGTTCTGGTCAATTCTAGATATTTTGGGAAATAGACTGAAATTACAATTCTCTTCAAACCTTTTCATTTAGGAAAATGTGGAATTGGAATTTGGTTTACTTTCTGAATGGACTGTTATTTAAATGGAATTGCCCCCAACCCAGACTGTTACCCACTTTTAGAATAGTTTTACTCCCCTGTATTGTACAGCCTACTGATATGAATACATATGTCACCCGGTACAGACAGAAGAGGACTGGCCACCCCTCAGAGTCTGGTTCCTTTCTAGGTTTCTGCCCTCTAGGGAGTTATTTTCCTAGCCACTGTGCTTCTACATCTGCATTGCTTTTCTCTTTGGGGTTTTAGGCTGGGTTTCTGTTAAGCATTTATACATGTCAAATGTATTTTATTATATATATATATATCTTTTTACATCAGCAGTTGACCACAAAGTGCTTCACATAAACCCAGCCTAAAAACCCCAAAGAGCAAAGCAATGCAGATGTAGCTTCATAAAATACATTTGACATGAATAATCACACCAATTGACTGGTTCTTCTGATGTTGTTCACACAGGAGAACATGTTGAGACATTCTCTACATCCAGAGAGACACAGCAGGAAGATCACAGAGCCAAGATTTCTCATCACTGCCCACATTGTGAGGAGAATTTCCCAATTATTACAAAACTAAAATTACACCTAAAAATACACACAGGAGAGAATCTGTATTCCTGTACTGACTGTGGAAAGAGATTCACAACATCAAGGGCTCTGACACTTCATCAGAGAGTGCACACTGGAGAGAAGCCTTACTACTGCTCGTACTGTGGGGAGAGTTACTCTCAACAGAGCAACTTCAAAAAACACCAACGTCTACACACAGGAGAGAAGCCTTACTCCTGCTGTGACTGTGGAAAATGCTTTACAACATCATCTGAGCTAACAGTTCATCAGAGAACACACACGGGAGAAAAGCCTTACATCTGCTCTGACTGTGGGAAGAGTTTCTCCCACCTGTGTAACTTTAAAGCACACCAACGTATACATTCAGGAGAGAAGCCGTACTCCTGCTCTGACTGTGGGAAGAGTTTCTCCCGATTGTATACCTTAAAATCACATGGACGTACCCATACAGGAAAGAAGCCTTACTCCTGTTCTGACTGTATGAAGAGTTTTTCTCACCAGGGTAGCTTTAAAGCACACCAACGTATACATACAGGAGAGAAGCCTTACTACTGCTCTGACTGTGGGAAGAGTTTCTCTCAACAGAGCAACTTAAAAACACACAGACGTATACACACAGGAGAGAAGCCTTACTACTGCTCTGACTGTGGGAAGAGTTTCTCTCAAGAGAGCAACTTAAAAACTCACCAACGTAAACACAAAGGAGAGAAGCCTTACATCTGCTCTGTCTGTGGGAAGAGTTTCTCTCTACAGAACCAATTAAAAACACACCAACGTATACATAAAGGAGAGAAGCCTCATCAGTTCTCTCAGACCAGCTGAGATTAAAATTTAGTGATGGAGTGATTTTTATCTGATTGCTTGACTTGGACTGAAATAGGTGCCGGCACTTTATATTTAGCTTCAGGACCTCCACAATACTTTTGAGCTCATCTATAACAGGAACAGGAGCTCAAGCAGTAGAACATTTGAGGGCCTGGTACTCCGCTCTGTTAAGTTCCTGCCCAAGTCAAGCGCCGGAACTCACAACATGTATCAGATAGAGATGGTGTGATGATCAGTCACCATTAGTTTGGGGGGTTGGTTTTTATTACATAGTTACTTGTTTAATGATACACAGTCTCTGAAACGACAATATGTGTTTATTAAATTGTCTTTTAAAACTAGGTTAGTTATTATAGTTATTCATCATCAATGGGTTTGGATAATTGCATTCAGTGGCATTACTAGTCCTGTGTTTCGGGGCTTCAGCCCCGGATGTTTTAGGCCCCACACTTTGGATGGTAAAAAAATATATACTGTGTATCCGTAAAGTATTCAGACCCCTTCCCTTTTTCAATTTTTTTTTTACATCCTTATTCTAAAGTTTGATAGTGAAATTTCGTGCAAATGTATTAAAAATAAAAAAACAGAAACCTTTCGATATTCAGACCCTTTTCTATGAGACTTGAACTTGAGCTCAGGCGCATCCCTTTTCCGTTGATCATCATTGAAATGTTTCTACAACTTGATTGGAGGCCACCTGTGGTAAAATCAATTGATTGGACATGATTTGGAAATCAAGCACACACCTGTCCATATAAGGTCCCACAGTTGACAGTGCATGTCAGAGCAAAAACCAAGCCATGAGGTCAAAGGAATTGTCAGTAGATCCTGAAACAGGATTACGTTGAGGCACAGATCTGGGGAAGGGTACCAAAACCTTTCTGCAGAATAGAAGGTAACCAAGAACACAGTGGCCTCCATCATTCTTCAATGGAAGAAGTTTGGAACCACCAAGACTCTTCCTAGAGTTGGCCGCCCGTCCAAATTGAGCAATCGATGGTCACTCTGACAGAGCTCCAGAGTTCTTCTGTGGAGATGGGAGAATCTTCCAGAAGGACAACCATCTCTGCAGCACTCCACCATTCAGGCCTTTATGGTAGAGTGGCCAGACGGAAGCCACCCTTCAGTAAAAGGCACATGACAGCCTGCTTGGAGTTTGCCAAAAGGCACCTAAAGGACTCTCAGACCATGAGAAACAATATTCTCTGGTCTGATGAAACCAAGATTGAACTCTTTGGCCTGAATGTCAAGCGTCACGTCTGGAGCAAACCTGTCACCATCCCTACGGTGAAGCATGGTGGTGGCAGCATCATGCTGTGGGGATGTTTTTCAGCAGCAGGGATTGAGACAAGTCAGGATTTAGGGAAAGGTGAACGGAGCAAATTGCAGAGAGATCCTTGATGAAAACCTGCTCCAGAGCACTCAGTACCACAATGACCCTAAGCACACAGCCAAGACAACGCAGGAGTGACTTCGGGACAAGTCTCTGAATGTCCTTGAGTGGCCCAGCCAGAGCCCAGACTTGAACCCGATTGAACATCTCTGGAAAGACCTGAAAATAGATGTGCAGCGACGCTCCCCATCCAACCTGACAGAGTTTGTGAGAATCTGCAGAGAAGAATGGGAGAAACTCCTCAAACACAGGTTTGCCAAGCTTGTAGCATTATACCCAAGAAGACTCGAGTCTTTAATCACAGCCAAACGTGCTTCAACAAAGTACTAAGTAAAGGGTCTGAATACTTATTTAAAATGTAATATTTGAGTATTTAAACAAAGATAAATCTAAAAACCTGTTTTTGCTTTGTCATTATGGGGCATTGTGTGTCGATTGATGAGGGGAGAGACTGGCCAGTCAGTAAAGCGCCTCATCCACCACCACTAACAAACCTTGAACCAACTGCTAAACAAGGTAGCGAATCAGGAGAAAAGGATAATAAAATGTATTCAGACCTGGAAATAGGAGTTTCCTTTCACATGATACAGAGGGAGAACTGATGTACAGGATTTCCCATTTGCACGTAAGTTGTTGAATAGTTTAAACTGTTGTAGTGAATGTTGATTTTTTTTAGCAACCCATTATCGACTGACAGGTTCAGGTTGTCTCACTACACTGAACAAAAATATAAAATGTACATGTAAAGTGTTGGTCCCATGTTTCATGAGCTGAAATAAAAAATCCCAGAAATGTTCCAAACACACAAAAAGCTTATTTCTCTCAAATGTTGTGAACAAATGTGTTTACGTCCTTGTTAATGAGCATTTCTCCTTTGCCATGATAATCCATCCACAGGTGTGGCATATCAAGAAGCTGATTAAACAGCATGATCATTACACAGGTGCACCTTGTGCTTTGGACAATAAAACACTACTTTATTAAAATGTGCAGTTTTGTCACAACACAATGCCACAGATGTCCCTCAAGGTTTGTGGTTGGCTTGCTGACTGCAAGAATGTCCACCAGAGCTGTTTCCAGATAATTTAATGTTAATTTCTCTACCATAAGCCGCCTCCAGCCTCATTTTCAGAGAATTTGGCAGTTTGTCCAACCGGCCTCACAACCGCAGACCACATGTAACCACGCCAGCCCACGACCTCCACATCCGGCTTCTTCACCTACGGGATTGGCTGAGGGGGTTGCTGAGGAGTATTTCTGTCTGTAATAAAGCAATTTTGTGGGGAAAAACGTATTCTGATTGACTGCGCCTGGCTCCCAAGTGGGTGGGCCTTTGCCCTCCAAGGCTGCATCCCTGCCCAATCATGTGCAATTCATAGATTAGGGCCTAATTAATTACATTGAAATAGACTGATTTCCATATATATTAACCCAGCAAAAAATAAACGCCCCTTTTTCAGGACCCTGTCTTTCAAATATAATTGGTAAAATTCCAAATAACTTCACAGATCTTCATTGTAAAGGGTTTAAACACTGTTTCCCATGATTGGTCAATGAACCATGAACAATTCATGAACATGCACCTGTGGAATGGTTGTTAAGACACTAACAGCTTACAAGCAATTAAGGTCACAGTTATGAAAGCTTAGGACACTAAAGAGGCCTTTCAACTGACTCTGAAAAACACCAAAAGAAAGATGCCCAGGGTCCCTGCTCATCTGCGTGAATGTGCCTTAGGCATGCTGCAAGGAGGCATGAGGACTGCAGATGTGACCAGGGCAATAAATTGCAATGTCCGTACTGTGAGATGCCTAAGACAGCGCTACAGGGAGACAAGACAGGCAACGGATCGTCCTCGCAGTGGCAGACCACATGTAACAACACCTGCACAGGATCAGTACATCCAAACATCACACCTGCGGGACAGGTACAGGATGGCAACAACAACTGTCCAAGTTACACCAGGAAGGCACAATCCCTCCATCAGTGCTCAGACTGTCCACAATAACCTGAGAGAAGCTGGACTGAGGGCTTATAGGCCTGTTGTAAGGCAGGTCCTCACCAGACATCACCGGCAACAACGTCGCCTATGGGCACATACTCACCGTTGCTGGACCAGACAGGACTGGCAAAAAGTGCTCTTCACTGACGAGTCGCGGGTTTGTCTCACCACAGATTTGCGTTTATCGTCGAAGGAATGGGCGTTACACCGAGGCCTGTACTCTGGAGTGGGATCGATTTGGAGGTGGTGGGTCCATCATGGTCTGGGGTGGTGTGTCACAGCATCATCGGACGGATCTTGTTGTCATTGCAGGCAATCTCAACGCTGTGCGTTACAGGGAAGACATCCTCCTCCCTCATGTGGTACCCTTCCTGCAGGCTCATCCTGGCATGACCATCCAGCATGACAATGCCACCAGCCATACTGCTCGTTCTGTGCATGATTTCTTGCAAGTAGAGGAATGTCAGTGTTCTTGCATGGCCAGGGAAGAGCCCGGATCTCAATCCCATTGAGCATGTCAGTGAGCAAGTTGACAGTGAGAGGATGTTTATTTTTTTGCAGAGTTTGTGTGTATATATATATATATGTGTGTATCTTATATATACAGTTGAAGTCAGAAGTTTACATACACTTAGGTTGGAGTCATTAAAACTCATTTTTCAACCACTCCACAAATGTCTTGTTAAACAAACTATAGTTTTGGCAAGTCGGTTAGGGCATCTACTTTGTGCACGACACAAGTCATTTTTCCAACAATTGTTTACAGACATATTATTTCACTTATAATTCACTGTATCACAATTCCAGTGGGTCAGAAGTTTACATATATTAAGTTGACTGCGCCTCTAAACAGTTTGGAAAATTCCAGAAAATGATGTCATGGCTTCAGAAGCATCTGGTAGGCTAATTGACACCATTTGAGTCAATTGGAGGTGTACCATTGGATGTATTTCAAGGCCTACCTTCAAACTCAGTGCCTCTTTGCTTGATCAGCCAGGACTTCATAAAAAACATTGTAGACCTCCACAAGTCTGGTTCATCCTTAGGAGCAAAATCCAAACGCCTGAAGGTACCACGTTCATCTGTACAAACAATAGTACTCAAGTATAAACACCATGGGACAACGCAGCCGTCATACCACTCAGGAAGGAGAAGCGTTCTGTCTCTAGAGATGAACGTACTTTTGTGCGAAAACTGCAAATCAATCACAGAACATCAGCAAAGGACCTTGTGAAGATGCTGGAGGAAACAGGTACAAAAGTATCTATATCCACAGTAAAACGAGTCCTATATCAACATAAACTGAAAGGCAGCTCAGCAAGGAAGAAGCCACTGCTCCAAAACTGCCATAAAAAAAGCCAGACTACGGTTTGCAACTGCAAATGGGGACAAAGATTGTAATTTTTGGAGAAATGTCCTCTGGTCTGATGAAACAAAAATAGAACTGTTTGGCCATAATGACAATCATTACGTTTGGAGGAAACAGGGAAGAATACCATCCCAACCGTAAAGCACAGGGGTGGCAGCATCATGTTGTGTGGTTGCTTTGCTGCAGGAGGGACTGGTGCACTTCACAAAATAGATGGAATCATGAGGATGGAAAATTATGTGGATATATTGAAGCAACATCTCAAGACATCAGTTAAAGTTAAAGCTTGGTCGCAAAAGGGTCTTCCAAATGGACAATGACCCCAAGCATACTCCCAAAGTTGTGGCAAAATGGCTTTAAGGACAACAAAGTCAAGGTTTTGGAGTGGCCATCACAAAGCCCTCACCTCAATCCTTTAGAACATTTGTGGGCAGAACTGAAAAAGTGTGTGCGAGCAAGGAGGCCTACAAACCTGACTCAGTTACACCAGCTCAGTCAGGAGGAATGGGCCAAAATTCACCCAACTTATTGTGGGAAGCTTGTGGAAGGCTACCCAAAACGTCTGACCCAAGTTAAACAGTTTTAAGGCAATGCTACCAAATACTAATTGAGTGTATGTAAACTGACCCACTGGGAATGTGATGAAAGAAATAAAAGCTGAAATAAATAATTCTCTACTATTATTATGACATTTCACATTCTTAAAAATAAAGTGGTGATCCTAACTGACCTAAGACAGGAAATTTTTACCAGGATTAAATGTCAGGAATTGTGAAAAACTGAGTTCAAATGTATTTGGCTAAGCTGTATGTAAACTTCCGACTTCAACTGTATATATATATATATATATATATATATATATATATATATATATATATTAATAGTCGGGAAACAGGAAGTTCCGGGCTCCAGACACAATGAAGTCTGCGGAACTGTTCTCTGAAGACAGTAGCGTGTGTGTCCGTTTCAGAAGTATTACTAAAGGTATGCAATAGCACGTTTAAACTGTCTAATATCGAAAGAACATGTCATCATATGTTAGGTAACAAATCCGTCAATGTATTATCGCGTTTGTTAAAGGTGTTATGACGTTTTAGTTTTGTGCTGAACCGAGTGAGTGAAGAACGTGATTAAATATAATTTTAGAAGTCACATTTAGCTAGCTAAGGTTAGACTTTGGGTTTGTCAGAGTGAATGGATGTACATTATTTCGTCAATGTAATTTCATAAAGAATCAATTGATTTGAGATTTCTGAGTTCGTTTGACATGTTTATTATTCTGATTATTTCCATATGTTAATGAGCTGGTAAAATGGCGGCGCCTCTCGGTCTGAGTCAATAGACTTGCAGGCTGTGCGGCTGCACCAGAGAGACAGTTTCAGGGTTGTTTTACTGTTTACAAGCAGAATGTCATGTTCATCTGATTTCTACATGTCACCGAAACAATATTCACACACATTCAGTTGTTTCTATATTAATCGATAGTAGTTACTTTGGTGTGAATGGAAAATACAATATGTTGTGAGTGAAATAGTGGAAAATAGTACATAGTTATGTCTCAAACTGCAACCTTGTATTAATTGTTTATTTAGTCATTTATGCATTTGAGGAAGTCTGCTATAGCTTATCTGCACGTAGAGGGAACATGTTTAATAAGGGTTACATGGAGAAAATATCTGAAAGGAAAATGGAGGCCGTCCTGTCAGCAACATATATTAGACATAAACCCTCCATGAACGGGGCTGCGGGCCAGAAGGTCGTGGGTTCGCAGACCACCGTGAACAAGAGTAAGGGTGGATAGATTCATGGAATGATTTCATCATAAAATATATCTATCATCGTATTTGCAGGTCTGAGGGGGAAGAAAAAGCCTTTTTATAAACATTTCATACAAGTCTCTGTCATTTTACGTATTAGCCAAATGTTTTTAATACCACACAGGCTAAGAATGGAGAAAGGCCTACGTGTTCATCTCCATATTTCTCCAATGCCAAATCAGTGTTTCTTGTTTGCAAAGAAATTGTCCCGGTTTGCAAATAACTAAATCAGAGACCATCTGACATGATTGGTGGGCGGGAGGTCCAGTATAAACACAAACTTGCTTCCTTGACAACAGCTCTGCTCCGTTAAGCGCTAGAAGTATAAAAGCCCAGATGTCTGCAGAGGATGCATCTGCAGTCAGATATCGGATTGACCATCCAGTCTTTTAGCAGAGAAATGTAAAGCTCTAACTGCTGGCTACTCTCATTCTTTGTCTTTAACCCAACAAGCATTTCCATAAAAGCTGTCTGATACTGATTATTGGAGGACCAAAAAAAGCCAATACCGATTAATCAGCCATTTTTTATTTTTTATTTAAAAATATATATTATTTGAAAAAATGACAATTACAACAATACTGAATGAACACTTATTTTAACTTAATACAATACATCAATAAAATCAATTTAGCATCAAATAAATAATGAAACATGTTCAATTTGGTTTAAATAATATATAAACAAAGTGTTGGAGAAGAAAGTAAAAGTGCAATATGTGCCATGTAAGAAAGCTAACGTTTAAGTTCCTTGCTCAAAACATGAGAACATATGAAAGCTGGTGGCTCCTTTTAACATGAGTCTTCAATATTCCCAGTTAAGATGTTTTAGGTTGTAGTTATTATAGGAATTATAGGACTATTTCTCTCTATACCATTTGTATTTCATTAACCTTTGACTATTGGATGTTCTTATAGGCACTTTAGTATTGCCAGTGTAACAGTATAGCTTCCGTCCCTCTCCTCGCTCCTCCCTGGGCTCGATCCAGGAACACAATGACAACAGCCACCCTCGAAGCAGCGTTACCCATGCAGAGCAAGGGGAACAACCACTCCAAGTCTCAGAGCGAGTGACATTTGAAACGCTATTAGCGCGCACCCCGCTAACTAGCTAGCCATTTCACATCGGTTACACCAGCCTAATCTCGGGAGTTGATAGGCTTGAAGTCATAAACAGCGCAATACTTGACGCACAACGAAGAGCTGCTGGCAAAACGCACGAAAGTGCTATTTGAATGAATGCTTACGAGCCTGCTGCTGCCTACCACCGCTCAGTCAGACTGCTCTATCAAATCATAGACTTAGTTATAACATAATAACACACAGAAATACGAGCCTTAGGTCATTAATATGGTCGAATCCGGAAACTATCATCTCGAAAACAAGATGTTTATTCTTTCAGTGAAATACGGAACCGTTCCGTATTTCATCTAACGGGTGGCATCCATAAGTCTAAATATTCCTGTTACATTGCACAACCTTCAATGTTATGTCATAATTACGTAAAATTCTGGCAAATTAGGCGGCCCAAACTGTTGCATATACACTGACTCTGCATGCAATGAACGCAAGAGAAGTGACACAATTTCTCCTGGTTAATATTCCCTGCTAACCTGGATTTCTTTTAGCTAAATATGCAGATTTAAAAATATATACTTCTGTGTATTGATTTTAAGAAAGGCATTGATGTTCATGGTTAGGTACACATTGGAGCAACGATACGCACCACATCGATTATATGCAACGCAGGACACGCTAGATAAACTAGTAATATTATCAACCATGTGTAGTTAACTAGTGATTATGATTGATTGTTTTTTATAAGATAAGTTTAATGCTAGCTAGCAACTTACCTTGGCTTACTGCATTCGCATAACAGGCAGTCTCCTCGTGGAGTGCAATGAGAGGCAGGTGGTTAGAGCATTGGACTAGTTAACTGTAAGGTTGCAAGATTGAATCCCCCGAGCTGACAAGGTGAAAATCTGTCGTTCAGGGAACGAGGCAGTTAACCCACCATTCCCTGGTATGCCGTCATTGAAAATAAGAATGTGTTCTTAACTGACTTGCCTAGTTAAATAAAGTTGTAAAAAAAAAAAAGTAGGCCAAACCAAAATACGGATTTCCGATTGTTATGAAAACTTGAAATCGGCCCTAATTAATCGGCCATTCCGATGAATCGGTCGACCTCTAGTTTAAACATCTTCTATTGTACAGAAAGTAAATAGCTTAATAAATTGGTAGCGACATAATTAGATTAGAAAGTCTTTTTTGTTTGTCTCCTGGGCTATAGAAGGTTGTAGCTCAGCCTCAGAATGTCAAAGAAACAACGTAACTTCTTTCCTGGTTATTTTACAGCCTGTTTCTGGCGTAAAGCAGCGCTGACCAAAACACTGTTACAGATCTCTTTATATCATCAGATCAGTTTGATTTTCTTCATGTTATCTAACAAGTGGGGGGCCTGTGCTTTTTGACAGCATCTTCACTAAAAGAGGCCTATGGCATAACCCCTCAAGTGGAGTCTGGGTTTTAACTCAACAGCCCTTCACTGACATTCACTGACATGGAGGTAGGCTATTTAAAGAGTGTATGGTGAGTGTGCGGTAGTCCATGCGCAAGATTGTGTGTATTTTTGGGACTTGGCCTAATCAACAAAAAAAAAATCTGAAGAAACCTTTCGCTCTCTTCCTCACAGCACAGCCATTGGTTAGGATAGGCCGACACAGCACAGCCATTGGTTAGGATAGGCCGACACAGCACAGCCATTGGTTAGGATAGGCCGCACAGCCAGCACAGCCATTGGTTAGGATAGGCCGACACAGCACAGCCATTGGTTAGGATAGGCCGACACAGCACAGCCATTGGTTAGGATAGGCCGACACAGCACAGCCATTGGTTAGGATAGGCCGACACAGCACAGCCATTGGTTAGGATGACACAGCACAGCCATTGGTTAGTATAGGCCAACACAGCACAGCCATTGTTTAGGATGACACAGCACAGCCATTGGTTAGTATAGGCCTACACAGCACAGCCAGCCATTGGTTAGGCAGCATAGTATAGGCCAACACAGCACAAAAAAAAAACGTTTTGGCTCAACAAGCATAGAGCAGGCCGTTTCTCAGGGTTGGAATAGCCTTTGCAGTGTGTAATGCAGCCTAGTATATTTACACCATCCCAGCAACTATCCTAGAACCATATTATAACTTTGCTCTGTGCTTCTCCCAGCATGCACTTCGTATCCTATAGCCCAGGACTCTCCAACCCTGTTCCTGGAGAGCTACAGCCCTGTAGGCTTTCGCTCTAACCCTAATCTAGCACACCTAATTCTATAAACTGAACCAATGGGGTTGGAGTTAAAACCTACAGGAGGGTAGCTCTCCAGGAACAGGGTTGGAGTTAAAACCTACAGGAGGGTAGCTCTCCAGGAACAGGGTTGGAGTGAAAACCTACAGGAGGATAGCTCTCCAGGAACAGGGTTGGAGTTAAAACCTACAGGAGGGTAGCTCTCCAGGAACAGGGTTGGAGTGAAAACCTACAGGAGGGAAGCTCTCTAGGAACATGGCTGGACAGCCCTGCTTTAGCCTATAGACTATGGATCATTTGATTGACATCACACTAAATGGCCTATAGTCACACTTGATATTGTGGCCCAGCAGAGAATCAGAGATGAGGGGCGGCATCAGGCACACATTGATATATAGCCAATCAGCGTTCAGGGCTCAAACCACCCAGTTTATAGAGCCTAATAAGCAAGTAATTGTCAAACACTGAGAAATATTGACATGTCATCAATTACAAATGACATGACCCTCTTATGGACTAGATTAAAACAATACTCAACCCTCCCCTTGACTGAAATTGAAACAGCATAACCCTCCCTCATTTTCCTCCAGGTAACCATTCTGTACATTTAGATCCATCTCTTATTTGTGTTATTTAAAGGGTGAATTTTGTCTAATGTTTTGAATGAAGGTTTTGTTGGCAATGCTTAGCTACCTGATCTGTTGAAATGAGAGAATTGAACAACAAAAAATCTAATATCTTTTGAGAAGTAAAGCACCAGAACTGTCAAGGTTGTTTTCTGCTTCTCATATCTACAGGACGACTTGAATTAAGTCTGAGGCCGGTAACATCAACAGTGAGGACAAACGCAGCCTGCCTCTCTCCCTTCCACACTGAGTCCAAACCTACAGTCACTGGGTCCTGATTGTGACAGTGGAGCCCAGTTTGCTCTGCAGGATCCAGAGATGGCATCAGTGAAGCTGGAAGACTGCAGTCAAACACTGGAGCTGAATGTCAACATTAAAGATGAAGAAGAGGAGGAGAAGATTGGGAAATCTGTTAGTCATGGTAACAGCAGGTTCCTCATAAGTTAGACTGGGTCATAAGTTAGACTGGGTCATAAGTTAGACTGGGTCTAACGCTAGGAGAGAGGAGACTAAAGAAGTGAAGTAGACAAACTGCCAGTGTTTTAAAGTTCTATGAAATGAGTCTGTAGTTACTAACCCTTGTGATAGTGAGAGGAGGAGGATTCTGGGTAATTATTTTCACCCCTTTAGCCTTAGACTGTTGCCATGGTTCTGGTCAATTCCATATCATTCAGGAAATACACTGAAATTCCAATTCTCTTCAATGCTTTTCAATTAGCAGCATTTGGAATTTGGTTTACTTTTTGAATTGATTGGAATTGAAAAGGAATTGACCCCAACCCAGACTGTTACCCACTTTTAGAATAGTTTTACTCCCCTGTGTTGTACAACCTACTGATATGAAGTCATATGTCACCCGGTACAGACAGAAGAGGACTGGCCACCCCTCGGTTCCTTTCTAGGTTTCTTCCTATGTTCCTCTGTTCCTGCATTCTAGCAAACCTACTCATTCAAGGGTTTTTCTTATTTTTTTACTACTTTCTACATTGTAGAATAACAATGAAGACAAACTATGAAATAACACATGGAATCATGTATTAACCAAAAAATAGAGTTAAACAAATCTAAAAATATTTTATATTATTCAAAGTAGCCACCCTTTGCCCTGATGACAACTTTGCACACTCTTGGCATTCTCTCAACCAGCTTCACCTGGAATGCTTTTCCAGCAGTCTTGAAGGAGTTCCCACATTTGATGAGCACTTGTTGGCTGCTTTTTTTTTTTTTTTTGAGTGGGCAGGTTGATGAGAGACAGTCAATGTTTCACACGTTATCCAGATAATGACGGTTAGCACTTGGTGGTCTATAGCAGCTTCCCACCAGAATGGGCTTTAGGTGAGGTAGATGAATCTGTAGCCGTATTACTTCAACAGTATCTAACATGAGATTGTCTCTAATCTTTACAGGAATGTGGTTCTGAATATAAACAGCAACACCTCCCCCATTGGCATTTCTGTCTTTTCTGTAGATGTTATAACCATGTATTGCTACCACTGTATCATCAAAGGTATTATCTAAGTAGAGTTTCAGAGATAGTCTAAATATGAATGTCATTTGTAACTAGCAAGTTATTGATATCATGAACCTTGTTTTTAGGTTACATATATTAATATGGGCTATTTTTAGCACTTTTATGGGTTGCTTGATTGTTTTTAATGCTTTACTGAGAAGCTTATCAGGTAGAATTACTTATATTATGTACATTGGAGATGATAGTGCTGTGAGCTGCACAAAGTGGTCTTCTTACTAGGGCACACCGGTAGCCATGCTGGTTAAGTGTGGCTTTGAATTCGAAATAAATCACAGACAGTGTCACCAGCAAAGCACTCCCACACCACCTCCATTGCTTCACGGTGGGAACCACACAAGCAGAGATCATCCGTTCACCCACACCACGTCTCAGAAAGACACGGCAATTGGAACCAAAAGGACAGACCAAAGGACAGATTTCCACCGGTCTAATGTCCATTGCTTGTGTTTCTTCGCCCAAGCAATTCTCTTCTTCATATTGGTGTTCTTTAGTAGTGGTTTCTTTGCGGCAATTTGACCATGAAGGCCTGATTCACGCAGTCTCCTCTGAACAGTTGATGTTGGAGATGTGTCTGTTACTTGAACTCTGTGAAACATTTATTTGGCCTGCAATCTGAGCTGCAGTTACGTCTAATGAACTTATCCTCTGCAGCAGAGGTAACTCTGGGTCTTCCTTTCCTGTGGCGGTCCTCCTGAGAGCCAGTTTCATCATAGCACTGGATGGTTTATGTGACTACACTTTAAGAAACTTTCAAAGTTCTTGAAATGATTGAGTATTGACTGACTTTCATGTGTTAAAGTAATGATGGACTGTTGTTTCTCTTTGCTTTATTTCAGCTGTTTTTGTCATACTATGGATGGTATTTTGACCAAATAGGGCTCTTCTGTATCCCACCCTTACCTTGTCACAACACAACTGATTGACTCAAACGCATTAAGAAGGAAATAAATTCCACAAAGTAACTTTTAACAAGGCACACCTGTTAATTGAAATGCATTCCAGGTGACTTCCTCATGAAGCTGGTTGAGAGAATGCAAAGCTTTCATCAAGGCAAAGGGTGGCTACTTTGAAAAATCTAAAATATATCTTCACTATTATTTACAATGTAGAAAATTGTAAAAATAAATGAAAACCCTGGAAGGAGTAGGTGTCCAAAGTTTTGACTGGTACTGTATATCACACCAACTGACTGGTTCTTCTGATGTTGTTCACACAGGAGACCGTGTTGAGACATTCTCTACATCCAGAGAGACACAGCAGGAAGATAACAGACCTAAGAGGTTTCACCACTGCCCACATTGTGAGGAGAATTTTCCAATTCTATCAAAGCTAAAAGTCCACTTAAAAATACACACAGGAGACAATCTGTATTCCTGTACTGACTGTAGGAAGAGATTCACAACATCAAGGGCTCTGACACTTCATCAGAGAGTGCACACAGGAGAGAAGCCTTACTCCTGCTCGTACTGTGGAAAATGCTTCACAACATCCTCTGAGTTAACAGTTCATCAGAGAACACACACTGGAGAAAAGCCTTATATCTGCTCTGACTGTGGGAAGAGTTTCTCTCACCTGTGTAACTTTAAAGCACACCAACGTATACATGCAGGAGAGAAGCCGTTCTCCTGCTCTGACTGTGGGAAGAGTTTCTCTCAACAGAACCATTTAAAGTCACACCAACGTATACACACAGGAGAGAAGCCTTACTTCTGCTCTGACTGTAGGAAGAGTTTTCCCACCTGTGTAACTATAAAGCACACCAACGTATACATGCAGGAGAGAAGCCGTTCTCCTGCTCTGACTGTGGGAAGAGTTTCTCTCAACAGAACCATTTAAAAGCACACCAACGTATACACACAGGAGAGAAGCCTTACTACTGCTCTGACTGTGGGAAGAGTTTCTCTCGATTGGATACTTTAAAATCACATGAACGTATACATACAGGAAAGAAGCGTTACTACTGCTCCGACTGTAGGAAGAGTTTCTCCCACCAGGGTAGCTTAAAAAACACCAATGTATACACACAGGAGAGAAGCCTTACTCCTGCTGTGACTGTGGAAAATGCTTCACAACATCATTTGATCTAAAAGTTCATCTGAGAACACACACTGGAGAAAAGCCTTACATCTGCTCTGACTGTGGGAAGAGGTTCTCTCAACAGAACCATTTAAAAACACATCAACGTATACACACAGGAGAGAAGCCTTACTACTGCTCTGTCTGTGGGAAGAGTTTCTCTCAACAGAGCAACTTAAAAACACACCAACGTATGCATAAAGGAGAGAAGCCTTACTACTGCTCTGACTGTGGGAAGAGTTTCTCTCAACAGAGCAACTTAAAAACACACCAACGTATACATAAAGGAGAGAAGCCTCATCAGTTCTCTCAGACCAGCTAAGATTAAAATCACTCCCATCACTCAATTTTCATCTCATTGCTTGACTTGGACTGAAATAGGTGCCGGTACTGTTTTGTATTTAGCTTCCACCACATACATCATTCATAAGTAAATTATCGGTTATAAAATATAAATTGGTATGTGTTATTCACTGACATGTGGACTTAAACTTCATTGTGTTCTGTGACATTTTAATCACTGCGTTGTAGAGATGATCTCTTTATCTATGTATGTTGCTATTGTGAGGTTGACACACGTCTAGCAGATTTAATTAGTCTGTCATAGGTTGTTATTCTATTCGTATTATACGGTAATTCATCAGTTCTGCCCCACAAAGGAAAATGTCAATAAACTCAGTGATGTACTTTATGGTCTCAGTTTGATTCAGTTTCTTTAGTTTCCATGGTTAGTTTCCATAGTTTCCATAGTTAGTTTCCATGGTTAGTTTCCATAGTTTCCATGTTGTTGGATAGTCAGGTGTTGCTACACTGTTATTAACATTACAATAATTATCAAATTGCATCTGTCAATAGTTCTTTCTTTTTTTTTACTACTACAGAATTTTTCAGTTTCAGAGAAGTATTTTTAACTATTGGACAAGTAAAAAATAATTTGGACAAGTGGCAAGAAAAGATCATGTCCAGCCCTGACATACTTAAGAAGGTGCAAACTGCACTATATATACTAAAGTATGTGGACACCCCTTCAAATTAGTGGATTTGGCTATTTCAGCCACAGCCGTTGTTGACAGGTGTATAGAATCGAGCACACCGCCATGCAATCTCCATAGACAAACATTGGCGGTAGAATGGCCCTTACTGAAGAGCTCAGTGACTTTCAAAGTGGCACCGTCATAGGATGCCACATTTCCAACAAGTCAGTTTGTCAAGTTTCTGCCATGCTAGAGCCGCCCCAGTCAACTGTAAGTGCTGTTCTTGCGAAGTGGAAACGTCTACAAGCAACAACGTCTCAGCCGCAAAGTGGCAGTGCATAAAAATCGTCTGTCCTCGGTGGCAACACTCACTACCGAGTTCCAAACTGCATCTGGAAGCAATGTCAGCACAAGAACTGTTTGCCTGGAGCTTCATGAAATGGGTTTCCATGACCGAACAGCCACACACAAGCCTAAGATCACCATGCACAATGCTAAGCGTCGGCTGGAGTGATGTAAAGCTCGCCGCCGTTGGACTCTGGAGCAGTGGAAACGCATTCTCTGGAGTGATGAATCACGCCTTACCATCTGGCAGTCCGACGGACGAATCTGGGTTATGGCAGATGCTAGGAGAACGCTACCTGCCCGAATGCATAGTGCCAACTGTAAAGTTTGGTGGAGGGGAATAATGGTCTGGGGCTGTTTTTTATGGTTCGGGCAAAACCCCTCAGTTCTCGTGAAGGGAAATCTAACACTACAGTATACAATGGCATTCTAGACAAGTCTGTGCTTCCAACTTTGTGGCAACAGTTTGGGCAAGGGCCTTTCCTGTTTCAGCATGACGATGCCCCCGTGCACAAAGCGAGGTCCATACTGAAATGTTTTTGTCAAGATCGGTGTGGAAGAACTTGACTGGCCTGCACAGAGCTCTGACCTGAACCCCATCAAACACCTCTGGGATGAATTGGAACGCAGACTGCGAGCCAGGCCTAATCGCCCAACATCAGTGCCCGACCTCGCTAATGCTTTTTTTGCAAGCCTCCACAGCAATGTCCCAACATCTAGTGGAAAGCCTTCCCAGAAGAGTGGCTGCTCTTATAGCAGCAATGTCCCAACATCTAGTGGAAAGCCTTCCCAGAAGAGTGGCTGCTCTTATAGCAGCAATGTCCCAACATCTAGTGGAAAGCCTTCCCAGAAGAGTGGCTGCTCTTATAGCAGCAATGTCCCAACATCTAGTGGAAAGCCTTCCCAGAAGATTGGCTGCTCTTATAGCAGCAATGTCCCAACATCTAGTGGAAAGCCTTCCCAGAAGAGTGGCTGCTCTTATAGCAGCAATGTCCCAACATCTAGTGGAAAGCCTTCCCAGAAGAGTGGCTGCTCTTATAGCAGCAATGTCCCAACATCTAGTGGAAAGCCTTCCCAGAAGAGTGGCTGCTCTTACAGCAGCAATGTCCCAACATCTAGTGGAAAACCTTCCCAGAAGAGTGGCTGCTCTTATAGCAGCAATGTCCCAACATCTAGTGGAAAGCCTTCCCAGAAGAGTGGCTGCTCTTATAGCAGCAAAGTGGGGACCAACTCCATATTAATGCCAATGTACAGGTGGTAGTTGTCCCATGGCCGGTTTCTCCCGTCTCAGCTGTGGATCTCTCCAGCTCTTTCACAGTTACCATTGTCCTCTTGGTTGCTTCTCGGTCTAATACCTTCCTTACCCGGTCACTGAGTTTTGGTGGACGGCCTTCTTTAGTCAGAAGTAGCGCTTCTTTCCATTTTTTTAAATATGTTTTTATAATGGATTTAACAGTGAGTTCTTGACCTACTGATGGTGTGGCTGCTATGACAACTGGCTGTTCAGACTGTACTCAGGCCTGTACTGACGTGTGTGGCTGTAGCTGTAGGGTTCCCTATAAAGTGCATAGGGCCCAGGTCAACGTTGTGCATTGAGTTCAACACAGTGATCATTTTCAGATACTTTCTGTTTTCCTTCTCCTATCCAGATCCAACCTTGAAGCATAATTAATCTACCCAGTATATGATAGACATCCTCAATGAATCCTGAGCATGAATTCATTAGTTGTAATTACAGATTTCATATGGGAAGAGGCCACAGAACAGGGGACGAGGAGGAGGAGGAGGAGGAGTAGGAAGGCTCCACAGAACAGGGGGCCCAGAGGTGGAGGGCTCCACAGAACAGGGGGCCCAGAGGTGGAGGGCTGCACAGAACAGGGGGCCCAGAGGTGGAGGGCTCTGGAGGTGGAGGGCTCTGGAGGTGGAGGGCTCCACAGAACACGGGGCCCAGAGGTGGAGGGCTCTGGAGGTGGAGGGCTCCACAACAGATTCAATCAAATGTATCCTGCATCTGTCTCTCTTTCTCGCTCTCTCTCTCCCTGTCTCTCCCTCCCGTTCTCTCCCTGTCTCTCCCTCCCTGTCTCTCCCTCCCGTTCTCCCTGTCTCTCCCTCCCGTTCTCTCCCTGTCTCTCTCCCTCCCGTTCTCTCCCTGTCTCTCCCTCCCGTTCTCTCCCTGTCTCTCCCTCCCGTTCTTCTCTCCCTGTCTCTCCCTCCCGTCTCTCTCCCTGTCTCTCCCTCCCGTCTCTCCCTCTCTCTCCCTCCCGTTCTCTCCCTGTCTCTCCCTCCCTCTCTCTTCTCTCTCTCTCTCTCTCTGCTCTCTCTCTCTCTGTCTCTCTCTCTCTCTCTGTCTCTCTCTCTCTCTGTCTCTCTCTCTGTCTCTCTCTCTCTCTCTCTCTCTGTCTCTCTGTCTCTCTCTCTCTCTCTCTCTCTCTCTCCTCTCTCTCTCTCTCTGTCTCTCTCTCTCTCTCTCTCTCTCTCTCTCTCTCTCTCTCTCTCTCTCTCTCTCTCTCTCTGTCTCTCTCTCTCTCTGTCTCTCTCTCTCTCTCTCTCTCTCTCTCTCTCTCTCTCTCTCTCTCTCTCTCTCTCTCTCTGTCTCTCTCTCTCTCTCTCTGTCTCTCTCTCTCTCTCTCTGTCTCTCTCTCTCTCTCTCTCTCTCTCTCTCTCTCTCTCTCTCTCTCTCTCTCTCTCTCTCTCTCTCTCTCTCTGTCTCTCTCTCTCTCTCTCTCTCTCTCTCTCTCTCTCTCTCTCTCTCTCTCTCTCTCTCTCTCTCTCTCTCTCTCTCTCTCTCTCTCTCTCTCTCTCTCTGTCTCTCTCTCTCTCTCTCTCTCTCTCTCTGTCTCTCTCTCTCTCTCTCTCTCTCTCTCTCTCTCTCTCTCTCTGTCTCTCTCTCTCTCTCTCTCTCTCTCTCTCTCTCTCTCTCTCTCTCTCTCTCTCTCTCTCTCTCTCTCTCTCTCTCTCTCTCTCTCTCTCTCTCTCTCTCTCTCTCTCTCTCTCTCTCTCTCTCTCTCTCTCTCTCTCTCTCTCTCTCTCTCTCTCTCTCTCTCTCTCTCTCTCTCTCTCTCTCTCTCTCTCTCTCTCTCTCTCTCTCTCTCTCTCTCTCTCTCTCTCTCTCTCTCTCTCTCTCTCTCTCTCTCTCTCTCTCTCTCTCTCTCTCTCTCTCTCTCTCTCTGTCTCTCTCTCTCTCTCTCTCTCTCTCTCTCTCTGTCTCTCTCTCTCTCTCTCTCTCTGTCTCTCTCTCTCTCTCTCTCTCTCTCTCTCTCTCTCTCTCTCTCTCTCTCTCTCTCTCTCTCTCTCTCTCTCTCTCTCTCTCTCTCTCTCTCTCTCTCTCTCTCTGTCTCTCTCTCTCTCTCTCTCTCTCTCTCTCTCTCTCTCTCTCTCTCTCTCTCTCTCTCTCTCTCTCTCTCTCTCTCTCTCTCTCTCTCTCTCTCTCTCTCTCTCTCTCTCTCTCTCTCTCTCTCTCTCTCTCTCTCAGTAAAGTAGAGGAGTAATCTGCCGGAGGCTGAGCATTTCAAATGATCTTAACCAGACACTTAATTCAATTTCTACAGCTTTATGAACAAAATAAGTGGTGTGTTTAATTCAAATAATCAGCACAAGGTACGAAGTCCATAAGAGTATGGGCACTGGTCAAAACAAGTAGTGAAGTCAGAGCTTGATTACAACCAAAAAGTGTTTGTTTGACTCCCTCAGTTATATCTTGATCAAGAAAAAAAAGAAACGTCCGTTTTCAGGACACTTGTTTTTCAAAGATAATACCCTTATTGGCCTTCTTGCAACACCTGAGTTAATAAAATATTTACTAAATAAACTAATGCAACATATTGAATGCCAACCACCATTAAACCCACCGAAGAAGAAGAAGTCCTGTTGCGTTTTGATAGTCGGGGAACAGGAAGTTCCGGGCAGGCTTCAGCCACAGTTGTTCTCTGAAGACAGTAGCGGTTGTGTCCGTTTCAGAAGTATTAACTAAAGGTATGTAATAGCACGTTTAAACTGTCTAATATCGAAAGAACATGTCATAACATGTTAGGTAGCAAATCCGTCAAGGTGTTATCGCGTTTGTTAAAGGTTTTATGACGTTTTGTGCTGAACCGAGTGAGTGAAGAACGTGATTAAATATATTTTAGAAGTCACATTTAGCTAGCTAAGGTTAGACTTTGGGTTTGTCAGAGTGAATGGATGTACATTATTTCGTCGATGTAATTTCATAAAGAATCAATTGATTTGAGATTTCTGAGTTCGTTTGACATGTTTATTATTCTGATTATTTCCATATGTTAATGAGCTGGTAAAATGGCGGCGCCTCTCGGTCTGAGTCAATAGACTTGCAGGCTGTGCGGCTGCACCAGAGAGACAGTTTCAGGGTTGTTTTACTGTTTACAAGCAGAATGTCATGTTCATCTGATTTCTACATGTCACTGTAACAATATTCACACACATTCAGTTTCTATATTTATCTATAGTTGTTACTATGGTGTGAATGGGGAATACAATGTGTTTTTGTGAGTGAAAGTGGAAAATATGACATAGTTCTGCCTCAAACTGCAACCTTGCATTACTTGTTTACTTAGTAATTTGTGAATTTAGGAAGACTACTGTAGATTAATTGCACTCAGGTAGTGAACATTATTTTTTAATACGGATATCTGAAAGGAAAATGGATGAACGTCTGGTGAGCAAAATATATTTGACATAAACCCTCCCTGAACGCTGAATAAAAATACATAAAAATATCCCCTATAGCCAAAATAATGATTAAAACAAGGTGGATAGTAGAGAACATGTTTACCAACACTTCTTGGACAGACCAGAGCCTTTAGATATGAACTTTATGAACTGTTCTTCGTCCTGTAAGCGTTGCTTGGGAACGCAGGAATTCTGATCGCGTTCAGGGCTGCGGGCCAGAAGGTTGTGGGTTCGCAGACCACCGTGAACAAGAGTAAGGGTGGATAGATCTATTTTATGGTGAAATCATTCCATGAATCTATCATCGTATTTGCAGGTCTGAGGGAGAAGAAAAAGCCTTTTTATAAACATTTCATACAAGTCTCCGTCATTTTACGTATTAGCCAAATGTTTTTTAATACCACACAGGCTAAGAATGGAGAAAGGCCTATGTGTTCATCTCCATATTTCTCCGATGCCAAATCTGTCCCTGTTTACAAATAATCAAATGTGAGACCATCTGATCATGGTACTTTAAATAGTTCAACCTTTCCACGCCAGACAGAGTAAAAGACAAGCTACCTTTCCACTCCAGACAGATTAAAAGACAAGCTACCTTTCCACGCCAGACAGAGTAAAAGACAAGCTACCTTTCCACTCCAGACAGATTAAAAGACAAGCTACCTTTCCACGCCAGACAGATTAAAAGACAAGCTACCTTTCCACTCCAGACAGAGTAAAAGACAAGCTACCTTTCCACTCCAGACAGAGTAAAAGACAAGCTACCTTTCCACGCCAGACAGAGTAAAAGACAAGCTACCTTTCCACTCCAGACAGAGTAAAAGACAAGCTACCTTTCCACTCCAGACAGAGTAAAAGACAATTCATGTTTGATCCCAAAATGTGTTCGGAAGCTTCTTAGGGAGGGTGTGACACAATTTCTGAACCCACAGAGGCAGAGGTCAAATCAAGCTCCTAACGCATCGCCGTGTGCCTCTTCAAGTTTTGTAACAATGTGAAGGGCTCCGTATAGCACCGCATTGACATGATTGGTGGGCGGGAGGTCCAGTATAAACACAAACTCACTTCCTTGACAACAGCTCTCCTCCGTTAAGCGCTAGAAGTATAAAAGCCCAGATGTCTGCAGAGGATGCATCTGCAGTCAGATATCGGATTGACCATCCAGTCTTTTAGCAGAGAAATGTAAATCTCCAACTGCTGGCTACTCTCATTCTTTGTCTTTAACCCAACAAATATTTCCCTAAAAGCTGTCTGGGTTTAAACATCTTCTATTGTACAGACCAGTAAATAGCTTAATAAATTGATAGTGACAGAATTAGATTAGTATATTTATTTTTTTGTTTGTCTCGTAGGATATAGAAGGTTGTAGCTCAGCCTCTGAATGTCAAAGAAACAACGTAACTTCTTTCCTGGTTATTTTACAGCCTGTTTCTGGCGTAAAGCAGCGCTGACCAAAACACTGTTACAGATCTCTTTATATCATCAGATCAGTTTGATTTTCTTCATGTTATCTAACAAGTGGGAGGCCTGTGCTTTTTGACAGCATCTTCACTAAAAGAGGCCTATGGCATAACCCCTCAAGTGGAGTCTGGGTTTTAACTCAACAGCCCTTCACTGACATTCACTGACATGGAGGTAGGCTATTTAAAGAGTGCCGGGTGGGTTGAGGAATAGGCTAGTCCGCGTGCAAGATGGTGGTTTATGTTTTTGGGGTACTTGGTCTAATCAACAACAACAAAATGTGAAGAAACCTTTCACTCTCTTCCTCAACTGCCACCATTGACCGACACATCACAGCCATTGGTTAGGATAGGTCGACACAGCACAGCCGTTGGTTAGGATAGGCCGACACAGCACAGCCGTTGGTTAGGATAGGCCGACACAGCACAGCCGTTGGTTGATAGGCCGACACAGCACAGCCGTTGGTCAGGATAGGCCGACACAGCACAGCCGTTGGTCAGGATAGGCCGACACAGCACAGCCGTTGGTCAGGATAGGCCGACACAGCACAGCCGTTGGTCAGGATAGGCCGACACAGCACAGCCGTTGGTCAGGATAGGCCGACACAGCACAGCCGTTGGTCAGGATAGGCCGACACAGCACAGCCGTTGGTCAGGATAGGCCGACACAGCACAGCCGTTGGTCAGGATAGGCCGACACAGCACAGCCGTTGGTCAGGATAGGCCGACACAGCACAGCCGTTGGTCAGGATAGGCCGACACAGCACAGCCGTTGGTCAGGATAGGCCGACACAGCACAGCCGTTGGTCAGGATAGGCCGACACAGCACAGCCGTTGGTCAGGATAGGCCGACACAGCACAGCCGTTGGTCAGGATAGGCCGACAGCACAGCCGTTGGTCAGGATAGGCCGACACAGCACAGCCGTTGGTCAGGAGGCCGACACAGCACAGCCGTTGGTCAGGATAGGCCGACACAGCACAGCCGTTGGTCAGGATAGGCCGACACAGCACAGCCGTTGGTCAGACACAGCACAGCCGTTGGTCAGGATAGGCCGACACAGCACAGCCGTTGGTCAGGATAGGCCGACACATCACAGCCGTTGGTTAGGATGACACATCACAGCCGTTGGTTAGGATGACACATCACAGCCGTTGGTTAGGTAGCATAAAAATAAAAATAAACGTTTTGAATCAACAAGCAGAGCAAGTCGGGGCTCAGGATTGGAATAACCTTTTGTAGTGTGTAATGCAGCCTAGTTGTATTTACACCCTCTCAGCAACTATCATAGAAATACAGTATAACTTTGCTCTGTGCTTCCTCCCAGCATGCACTTGGTATTCTATAGGCTATGGATCATTTGATTGACATCACACTAAATAGCCTATAGTCCCACTTGATATTGTCCAGCAGAGAATCAGAGATGAGGGGAGGCATCAGCCACACATTGATATATTTAAGTGATAAGGTCAGAGGGGGGTTTGTTATATGGCCAATATACCACGGATAAGGGCTGTTGTGGAGGGCCTGGATACTTAACCCTGATATGTTGGACATATTCCACAAACCCTTGAGGTGCCTTATTGCTATTATAACGTACGTAACGTAATTAGAAGAGTAAAAAGGAATGTTTTGTCATACCCCTGGTATATGGTGTGATATTCCACGGCTGTCAGCCAATCAGCGTTCAGGGTTCCAACCACCCAGTTTATAAAGCCTAATAAGCAACTCATTCTTAAACACTGAGAAATATTGAAATTTCACCAATTACAAATGACATGACCCTCTTCTGGACGAGATTAAAACAATACTAAACCCTCCCTTAGACTGACATTGAAAAAGCACAGCCCTCCTTTTCCTCCAGGTAACCATTCTGTACACTTAGATCATCTCTTACTTTGTGTAATTTAAAGTGTGAACTTTCTGTCTAATGTTTTGAATTAATGTTTTGTTGTCAATGTTTATCTGATCTGTTGAAATGAGATGATTGAACAACAACAAAAAAGATAATACATTTTTTTGAGGACAAAGAAAAGCACCAGAACTGTCAAGATTGTTTTCTGTTTGTCTTTACTACTACAGACCAACAGACCAACTACAGACCGACTCAGATTAAGTCTGAGGCCGGTAACATCAACAGTGAGGACAAACCCAGCCTGCCTCTCTCCTTCCACACTGAGTCCAAACCTACAGTCACTGGGTCCTGATTGTGACAGTGGAGCCCAGTTTGTACTGCAGGATCCAGAGATGGCATCAGTGAAGCTGGAAGACTGCAGTCAAACACTGGAGCTGAATGTCAACATTAAAGATGAAGAGGAGGAGAAGATTAGGACAACTGTTAGTCATGGTAAGAGCTGGTTCTATCTATAAGTTATCTTCATATATTAGACCTCCATAAGTTATGACCAGTCTATTGCTAGGTTGAATTCTGTAATTCTGACAACTGGGTTATCTGGAGTGATCAGAGAGGAGACTAAAGAAGTGAAGTAGACAAACTGCCAGTGTTTTAAAGCTCTATGAAATGAGTCTGTAGTTACTAACCCTTGGAGGATGATAGAAATGAGTCTGTGGAGTGAGTTATATGAAATGAGTCTGTGTAGTTACTAACCCTTGTGAGTGAGTGGAGGATGATAGTCTGAGTGGAGGATGATATGAAATGAGTCTGTAGTTACTAACCCTTGTGATAGTGAGTGGAGGATGATATGAAATGAGTCTGTAGTTACTAACCCTTGTGATAGTGAGTGGAGGATGATAGAAATGAGTCTGTAGTTACTCTGGTCTGGTCAATTCTGTTGTCAGGGTTCTGGTCAATTCTAGAAATTTTGGGAAATACACTGAAATTCCAATTCTCTTCAATGCCTTTAAATTAACCAAATGTGGAATTGGAATTAGGTTTACTTTCTGAATGGACTGTTATTTAAATGGAATTGCCCCCAACCCAGACTGTTACCCACTTTTAGAATAGTTTTATTCCCCTGTGTTGTACAGCCTACTGATATGAATACATATGTCACCCGGTACAGACAGAAGAGGACTGGCCACCCCTCAGAGTCTGGTTCCTTTCTAGGTTTCTTCCTATGTTCCTGCTTGCTGGGGAGTTTTTCGTGGCCGTTGTGCTTCTACATCTGCATTGCTTTGCTCTTTGGGGATTGAGGCTGGGTTTCTGTTCAGCACTTATACATGCCACATGTATTTTATGAAACCCTTTGTACATCAGCAGTTGTCACACAGTTCTTTACAGAAACCTAAAACCCCAATGTAGATGTAGCTTCATAAAATAAGAGCAGTTCCAGACGAACGTTTGGACACACCGTTAGGGTTCGTTCCTTACTTCCTTCCTTGTCAAATCATTGGTTCGTTGGTGAAATTAGCATTATGACAATTATCTTTAATTAAATCATTCAAAAACCTTTATTAATGCAATTTGCAGACAGACGTTGACAAACCAGGAACATGGCACGTATGTTTCAGAGTAAGTTCTGCGTCTAACAAAAGGCCTCCAGTTGTTTTATTACACCCTGAGTCGCGCCCTGATGATGTCACCGCCGACATCATCATCCTCTACTCCTGGGACCAAAACCATGCCTACAGAGCTGTATAAACAGGTCCTTTAACTGTTAGCTAAACACTTAGCAGTAAATGTCCCCTCGCCCCAAAGTGGATTTATTGTGGAATGTTTGCCTAGTCTTATCTCCTTCACTCCCCTGCAGAGTTCTGTCTAAGTCACACATTTCTAAGAGGGGCCTCTTTATAATGAGGCAGAAAGAGAGAGAGAACTAAAATATAACTGTAGAACAATACTAAACCTCTACAATGAATTTATATTGTTAATCTGTAATATAAAACCTTATAAATGTAAGGAGGGAGGGGTCTTTTAACCCCTCCCCTTCTATTAATATAACATAAGCATAATCAATTATTCGTATAATATACATCAAATATTTGTACAGACCCAAATCATGACCCCCCCCCCTAGGTAAACTCCTGACAACACCTACTCATTCAAGTGTTTTTCTTTATTTCTGCTATTTTCTACATTGTAGAATAATAGTTAAGACATCAAAACTATGAAAATAACACATATGGAATCATGTTGTAACCAAAATAGTGTTAAACAAATCAAAATATATTTTGTATTCAAAGTAGCCACCCTTTGCCTTGATGACAACTTTGCACACTTTTGGTATTACAAAGAGTAGTAAATAGTTCAAGAAAAACCGTTGGATGAGTAGGTGTGTCCAAACTTTTGATTGACATGTATATCACACCAACTGACTGGTTCTTTTGTTGTTGTTCACACAGGAGACCATGTTGAGACATTCTCTACATCTAGAGAGCAACAGCAGGAAGATCACAGAGCTAAGAGGTCTCACCACTGCCCACATTGTGAGGAGATGTTCCCAGGTTTATCAAAGCTAAAAATACACTTAAAATTCCACACAGGAGAGAATCTGTATTCCTGTACTGACTCTGGGGAGAGATTCACAACATCAAAGGCACTGACAGTTCATCAGAGAGTGCACACAGAAGAGAAACCTTACTCCTGCTCATACTGTGGGAAGAGTTTCTCTCAACAGACCAACCTAAAAAACACCAACGTTTACACACAGGAGAGAAGCCTTACTCCTGCTGTGACTGTGGAAAATGCTTCACAACCTCATCTGAGCTAACAGTTCATATGAGAACACACACTGGAGAGAAGCCTTACATCTGCTCTGACTGTGGGAAGAGTTTCTCCCACCAGGGTAGCTTAAAAGCACACCAACGTATACATACAGGAGAGAAGCCATACTCCTGCTCTGACTGTGGAAAGAACTTCTCCCGATTGGGTACCCTAAAATTGCATAAACGTATACATACAGGAATTAAGCCTTACTACTGCTCTGACTGTAGGAAGAGTTTCTCCCACCAGGGTAGCTTTAAAGCACACCAACGTATACACACAGGAGAGAAGCCTTACTCCTGTTCTGACTGTGAGAAGAGTTTCTCCCGATTGGGTACCTTAAAATCGCATGAACGTATACATACAGGAAAGAAGCCTTACTCCTGCTCCAACTGTGGGAAGAGTTTCTCTCAACGGAACCATTTAAAATCACATGAACGTAGACATAAAGAAAAGAAGGCATATGTCTGCTCTGACTGTAGAAAATGCTTCACAACATCATATGATCTAAAAGTTCACCAGAGAACACACACTGGAGAAAAGCCTTACGTCTGCTCTGACTGTGGGAAGAGTTTCTATCAACAGAGCAGCTTCAAGAAACACCAACGTCTACACACAGGAGAGAAGCCTTACTCCTGCTCTGACTGTGGAAAATGCTTCACAACATCGTCTGATCTAAAAGTTCACCAGAGAACACACACTGGAGAAAAGCCTTACATCTGCTCTGACTGTGGGAAGAGTTTCTCTCAACAGAGCAGCTTCAAGAAACACCAACGTATACACACAGGAGAGAAGCCTTACTCCTGCTGTGACTGTGGAAAAAGCTTCACAACATCATTTGATCTAAAAATTCATCTGAGAACACACACTGGAGAAAAGCCTTACATCTGCTCTGACTGTGGGAAGAGGTTCTCTCAACAGAACCATTTAAACACACATCAACGTATACACACAGGAGAGAAGCCTTACTACTGCTCTGTCTGTGGGAAGAGTTTCTCTCAACAGAGCAATTTAAAAACACACCAACGTATGCATAAAGGAGAGAAGACTCATCAGTTCTCTCAGACCAGCTAAGATTAAAATTAGGTGATGGAGTGATTTTAATTTCATTGCTTTACTTGGACTGAAATAGGTGATTTTAATCTCATTGCTTGACTTGGACTGAAATAGGTGATTTTAATCTCATTGCTTGACTTGGACTGAAATAGGTGATTTTAATCTCATTGACTTGGACTGAAATAGGTGATTTTAATCTCATTGCTTGATTTGGACTGAAATAGGTGATTTTAATCTCATTGACTTGGACTGAAATAGGTGCCGGAACTCATTTTAGAGGAAACCCTTTTGGACAATCAGAACCTTACAAACGTGCCGCGGGAAAGGCCGCACACCCTTCCTAAGAAGGTCTGGTGCCGACAGATAACCAGCGAACGAAGGCATTCACACGTAAATACATTCAGGATTTCTTCTCGTCTGCAAAGTATATGATTACTGTGAGAATAGTTTCTAAAATGTATCGATGATAAGTGTCGTTTTTTTTCTCTCTCTCTCTCCTTTTGTAAAAAAAAATAAACACTATATTGTGTCAGTCCGCTAGGGACCTTTTCTCATGTATTAAGTGTGTATGTTTATCCTGTGTTATCATTTAGTTAGCTTGTAAATAAATATTTAAATCAATTTGTGTACTACTGAATCATAAGTAAGGCTGGGGTTTTTGCAGATGCAGGAGGTTACGACGGTTCAGAATGATGATATGAGACGGGGTTATGATTAAAACGTTGACTGTTTTATGGATGTGATAGGTAAATACCCTTTTAGAGTTTAATTAGGGAGATGCTCTCATGGTGCCCCAAAATTCCTAATGAGTTCATTGTTACATGATTAATTTAATCGGGTAACAAACAGAGTTAGTTGATTTAGATACATAACAGTCATCAGATTAATGAAAGTAAAGTCACGACAATTGTGTGTGGATTTCTCCTCAGTCTGGGTGCAATCCGGCTACCAAAAGCGCACACAGTGAGCAACGTCATCAGCACTCCCACAAGTCTCCAGAAAACTTGTTTTGTGACAGAGAGGCTCCTTTTCACTATAACGTTGGAGGAAATACGTTCCTAGTATGTGAGGAATTTGTTTGCTGGCCTCATAAATACTAGTCAATTAGCTAATGTTTATTTAATATTTTGTTTGGCTAGTTATGCTAACCCGTTTGCAATCTCTTTTTAGCATTGCTTGCTAGCTACAGAGGCTAGTTAGCTACAGTAGTTAGCAACTGCCATCAGTTGTGTTATTGTCATATGTTGCCTTTTCCACCGTTTTTAGAATGCATACTGGTATTTGTGCGGGAAACCGAACACTTAAATAAAGGTTAAATAAATTTAAAAAATGCACATGGGAAATCCTGTACATTTAGATGTCTGAATACATTTTAAAAATCAAATCAAATCAAATGTATTTTATATAGCCCTTCGTACATCAGCTGATATCTCAAAGTGCTGTACAGAAACCCAGCCTAAAACCCCAAACAGTAAGCAATGCAGCTGTAGAAGCAGGGTGGCTAGGAAAAACTCCCTAATAAAGGCCAGAACCAAGGAAGAAACCTACAGAGGAACCAGGCTATATGGGGTGGCCAGTCCTCTTCTGGCTGTGCCGGGTGGAGATTATAACAGAACATGGCCAAGATGTTCAAATGTTCATAAATGACCAGCATGGAACCAATAATGTAGGCAGAACATTTTGAAACTGGAGCAGCAGCACGGCCAGGTGGACTGGGGACAGCAAGGAGTCATCATGTCAGGTAGTCCTGAGGCATGGTCCTAGGGAACAGGTCCCTCAAGAGAGAGAGAGAAAGAAAGAAAGAGAATTAGAGAGAGCATAACATTGGAAGCATTGCAGCCAGTGGTGGAAAAACTACCCAATTGTCATACTTGAGTTAAAGTAAAGATACTTGAGTCAAGGAAAAGGTGAAAGCCACCCAGTAAAATACTACTTGAGTAAAAGTCTAAAAGTATTTAGTTTAACATATAAGTATCAAATGTAAATGTAATTGCTAAAATATACTTAAGTATCAAAGGTAAAAGTATAAATAATTTCAAATTCATTATATTAAGCGAAATAGACAGCACGATTTTCTTGTAGTTTAAATGTACGGATAGTCAGGGGCACACTCCAACACTCAGACATAGCCTGCGTTCCTAAATTCGCTCTGGCTATATACTCCGATTTCAGACCACTCTCGTCTGAGTGCCAGAGGGAAGAATAATTGATGAAAAACAAACGCTCGACGTCCCTTGAATACGGCCGGTGTCAGTAAACGTCACGAAAAAAAAAAAAATGCCTCAGTTAAAGTCACCAATGGATAACATGAACACAGCCTAACCAGCTCTGCTAAGGCGAGTGAAATGTCAGAGTTCTCTCATTTGTACTGGAAGTAGCTAGCAAGCTAGCCAATGTTAACCAGTTATCTTGGATGCTTGACTGCCGTTGTGAGGTCAGAACGCTTGAATCAACCCTCCTCCTCCGCCAGAGCGTCCAGTGTGGCTCTGAACGCTCCGAGAGCGATACGAACTGACAGTCTGACAACGCTCTTAATGTGGAAAAATTAATTAAATTGCCACTTTAATTATCCTAACCTGTAAGGGGCACACTCCAACACTCAGACATAGCCTGCGTTCCTAAATTCGCTCTGGCTATATACTCCAATTACAGACTCCAACACAGACACAGCGCGTTTCTGAAGTCCATGGTTCTCTTGCCTTTTAAGCAGCCGGTACAAAGTTTAGTGGTGGACAGATGGGTCGCTCTCCTGTTGCCTAGCCAGCTTTCAGGTGCCTGTAAAAACATTTTGATAGACAGCTATCTCCCGCTCTCTATTGCCCCAGGACATGTCGAGACTTAACAGTTCATGCAGCTTTTAGTAGTCCCTATGGGACTCCCAATCACAGCCGGATGTGATGCAGCATGGATTCGAACCAGGTACTGCAGTGACACCTCTTGCACTGAGATGCAGTGTCTTAGACCGCTGCACCACTCGGGATTTGATGGAATTGTTGTAACTGTTGGAGCAGATGTTGATTTTAGCAACCCATTATTGACTGACAGGTTCAGGTTGTCTCACTACACTGAACAAAAATATAAAATGTACATGTAAAGTGTTGGTCCCATGTTTCATGAGCTGAAATAAAAAATCCCAGAAATGTTCCAAACACACAAAAAGCTTATTTCTCTCAAATGTTGTGCGCAAATGTGTTTACGTCCTTGTTAATGAGCATTTCTCCTTTGCCATGATAATCCATCCACAGGTGTGGCATATCAAGAAGCTGATTAAACAGCATGATCATTACACAGGTGCACCTTGTGCTTTGGACAATAAAACGCCACTTTTGTCACAACACAATGCCACATATGTCTCAAGGTTTGCGGGAACGTGCAGTTGACATGCTGACTGCAAGAATGTCCACCAGAGCTACCATCAGCTGCCTCCAATGTCATTTTTTGGGGGGGCAGTATGTGCAACCAGTCTCACAACTGCAAGCCATGTGTAACCACACCAGCCCATGACCTCCACATCCGGCTTCTTCACCTGCGAGATCGTCAGGGGGGCTGACGAGTATTTCTGTCTGTAATAAAGCCTTCTTGTGGGGGAAAACTCATTCTGATTGGCTGGGCCTGGCTCCCAAGTGGGTGGGCCTGGCTCCCAAGTGGGTGGGCCTATGCCCTCCCAAGGCACACCCATGGCTGCATCCCTGCCCAGTCATGTGAAATCCACAGGTTGGGGCTTAAATTGACTGATTTCCTTGTATGAACTGTAACTCGGTAAAGTCTTAGAAATTGTTGCATTTTACATTGCACTTCTGACTTCAACTGTATATATCTGAAGTTTACATACACCTTAGCCAACTACATTTAAACTCAGTTTTTTCACCATTCAAGACATTTAATCCTAGTAAAAATTCCCTGTCTTAGGTCAGTTAGGATAGCCACTTTATTTGAAGAATGTGAAATGTCAGAATAATAGTAGAGAGTGATTTATTTCAGCTTTTATTTCTTTCATCACGTTCCCAGTGGGTCAGTTTACATACACTCAATTAGTATTTGGTAGCATTGCCTTAAAACTGTTTAACTTGGGTCAAACGTTTTGGGTAGCCTTCCACAAGCTTCCCACAAATAAGTTGGGTGAATTTTGGCCCATTCCTCCCAACAGAGCTGGTGTAACTGAGTCAGGTTTGTAGGCCTCCTTGCTCACACGCTTTTTCAGTTCTGCCCACAAATGTTCTATAGGATTGAGGTGAGGGCTTTGTGATGGCCACTCCAATACCTTGACTTTGTTGTCCTTAAGCCATTTTGCCACAACTGGAAGTATGCTTGGGGTCATTGTCCATCTGGAAGACCCTTTTGCGACCAAGCTTTAACTTCCTGACTGATGTCTTGAGATGTTGCTTCAATATATCCACATAATTTTCCATCCTCATGATGCCATCTATTTTGTGAAGTGCACCAGTCCCTCCTGCAGCAAAGCACCCCCACAACATGATGCTGCCACCCCAGTGCTTCACGGTTGGGACGGTGTTCTTCGGCTTGCAAGCCTCCCCCTTTTCCCTCCAAACATAACGATGGTCATTATGGCCAAACAGTTCTATTTTTGTTTCATCAGACCAGAGGACAGACAAAAGTACGATCTTTGTCTCCATGTGCAGTTTCAAACCTAGTCTGGCTTTTTTATGGTGGTTTTGGAGTAGTGGCTTCTTCCTTCCTGAGTGGCCTTTCAGGTTATGTCGATATAGAACTTGTTTGACTGTGGATATAGATACTTTTTGTACCTGTTTCCTCCAGCATCTTCACAAGGTCCTTTGCTGTTGTTCTGGGATTGATTTGCACTTTTGCACCAAAGTACGTTCATCTCTAGGAGACAGAACGCGTCTCCTTCCTGGGCGGTATGACGGCTGCGTGGTTCCATGGTGTTTGTACTTGCATACTATTGTTTGTACAGATGAACGTGGTACCTTCAGACATTTGGAAATTGCACCCAAGGATGAACCAGACTTGTGGAGGTCTACAATTTTTTTTATGAAGTCCTGGCTGATTTTCCTGTGATGTCAAGCAAAAATGCACTGAATTAGAAGGTGGGCCTTGAAATACATCCACAGGTACACCCCAATTGACTCAAATGATGTCAATTAGCCTATCAGAAGCTTCTAAAGCCATGACATCATTTTCTGGAATTGTCCAAGCTGTTTAAAGGCACAGTCACCTTAGTGTATGTACATTTCTGACCCACTGGAATTGTGGTACAGTGAAATAATATGTCTGTAAATAATTGTTGGAAAAATTGTGTCATGCACAAAGTAGATGTCCTAACCGACTTGCCAAAACTATAGTTTGTTAGCAAGAAATTTGTAGAGTGGTTGAAAAACAAGTTTTAATGACTCCAACCTAAGTGTTTGTAAACTTCCGACTTCAACTGTATAAGTTATATAGCTAGCTAAAGTTAGCATAGAAAACATGCTAACGTTACTTGCCAGTCAATTAGCCACCAACAGGTTATATTGATCAGCTAATGCTAGCTATGCAGAGATAGTTTGATTTTTGACAGTTTAAGCCCATTATCTACTTGCCCACAGTCAGATGAACTCATGGATAATCATTTTATGTCTGCATGCAGTTTTATTTTATTTAAAAAAATAAATTTTACCCCCCTTTGCTCCCCAATTTGTGGGATCCAATTGTTAGTAATTACTATCTTGTCTCATCGTTACAACTCCCGTACGGGCTCGGGAGAGACAAAGGTCGAAAGCCATGCGTCCTCTGACACATAAGGTAGTTTGCGTTGACTCGTGAAACCATGTCTCTAGAAAGTAACTAAATGTGATATAGTGGTAGGCCTTCATGTTGTCTCAGCAGCTCTGTAGAATTGTATGGGTTTAGCACCATCTACGGGCTAGGATGGGGAGGGCTCCACAGAACAGGGGGCTAGGATGGGGAGGGCTCCACAGAACAGGGGCTAGGAGGAGGATGGGGAGGGCTCCACAGAACAGGGGGCTAGGAGGACTCCACAGAACAGGGGGCTAGGAGGAGGATGGGGGCTCCACAGAACAGGAGGCTAGGAGGAGGATGAGGAGGGCTCCACAGAACAGAGGGCTAGGATGGGAGGGCTCCACAGAACAGGGGGCTAGGAGGAGGATGGGGAGGGCTCCACAGAACAGGAGGCTGAGGAGGGCTCCACAGAACAGGGGCTAGGAGGAGGATGAGGAGGGCTCCACAGAACAGGAGGCTAGGAGGAGGATGAGGAGGGCTCCACAGAACAGGGGGCTAGGAAGAGGATGAGGAGGGCTCCACAGAACAGGGGGCTAGGAGGAGGATGAGGAGGGCTCCACAGAACAGGGGGCTAGGGAGGATGAGGAGGCTCCACAGAACAGCTAGGAGGAGGGAGGAGGGCTCCACAGAACAGGGGCTAGGAGGAGGATGAGGAGGCTCCACAGAACAGGAGGCTAGGAAGAGGATGGGGAGGGCTCCACAGAACAGGGGGCTAGGAGGAGGATGGGGAGGGCTCCACAGAACAGGGGGCTAGGAGGAGGATGAGGAGGGCTCCACAGAACAGGAGGCTAGGAAGAGGATGGGAGGGCTCCACAGAACAGGGGGCTAGGAGGAGGATGGGGAGGGCTCCACAGAACAGGAGGCTAGGAGGAAGAGGGCTCCACAGAACAGGGGGCTAGGATGGGGAGGGCTCCACAGAACAGAGGGCTAGGAGGAGGATGGGGAGGGCTCCACAGAACAGGAGGCTAGGAAGAGGATGGGGAGGGCTCCACAGAACAGGGGGCTGGGGAGGGCTCCAAGAACAGGAGGCTAGGAGGAAGAGGGCTCCACAGAACACAGGAGGAAGGGGCTCCACAGAACAGGGGGCTAGGAAGAGGATGGGAGGGCTCCACAGAACAGGAGGCTAGGAGGAAGAGGGCTCCACAGAACAGGGGGGCTAGGAAGAGGATGGGGAGGGCTCCACAGAACAGGAGGAGGAGGAGGAGGGCTCCACAGAACAGGGGGCTAGGAAGAGGATGGGGAGGGCTCCACAGAACAGGAGGCTAGGAGGAAGAGGGCTCCACAGAACAGGGGGCTAGGAGGAGGGGCTCCACAGAACAGGGGCTAGGAGGAGGAGGACTCCACAGAACTGGGGGCTAGGAGAAGGAGGACTCCACAGAACAGGGGGCTAGGAGGGGGAGGGCTTCACAGAACAGGGGGAGGTGAGGAGGGGCTCCACAGAACAGGGGCTAGGAAGAGGAGGAGGACTCTACAGAACGGGGCTAGGAAGAGGAGGAGGACTCCACAGAACAGGGGGGCTGGTCCACAGAACAGGGTGTTAGGAAGAGCAGGAGGGCTCCACAGAACAGGGGGCTAGGAAGAGGAGTAGGACTCAGACTAGGAAGAGGAGGAGGACTCCACAGAACTGGTAGGAAGAGGAGGAGGAGGGCTCCACAGAAATAAGGAGGACTCCACAGAACAGGGTAGGAAGAGGAGGAGGGCTAGGGGGGCTTGGGACACTGCCCAGAGGGGGCTAGGAGGAGGAGGCTTCACAGAACAGGGGCTAGGGAGAGGATGGGGAGGGCTCCACAGAACAGGAGGCTAGGAGGAAGAGGGCTCCACAGAACAGGGGGCTAAGGAGGAGGGCTCCACAGAACAGGGGTCTATAGTGCATGTAATAATGTAGGATACCAGGTGGAGGCTCCACAGAGTCATTTATAGGGGCTTCACAGAACAGGGGGGGCTAGGAAAATACTCCCACAGAACAGGGGGCATCACCAGGTAGGAAGAGGAGGAGGGGGTGCTAGAGGTCATTCATATAAAATATTACATCAGGGGGCCAGGTGGACAGGGGGGCTAGAGGGTCATTCAGTGTAATAGGCCCTGGTTTTTATATCACTCAGATGTGGATCTCTTTTGAGCTAGCATGTAATAATGTAATCATTTATATATCACCCAAAATATTACATCACCAGGTGGTGCTACAGTCATTCATATAAAACATTACATCACCAGGTGGTGCTAGAGTCATTCATATAAAATATTACATCACCAGGTGGCGCTAGAGTCATTTATATAAAATATTACATCACCAGGTGGCGCTAGAGTCATTTATATAAAATATTACATCACCAGGTGGCGCTAGAGTCATTTTATAAAATATTACGTCACCAGGTGGTGCTAGAGTCATTTATATAAAATATTACATCACCAGGTGGTGCTAGAGTCATTTATATAAAATATTACGTCACCAGGTGGTGCTAGAGTCATTCATATAAAATATTACATCACCAGGTGGTGCTAGAGTCATTCATATAAAATATTACATCACCAGGTGGTGCTAGAGTCATTCATATATAACAGAGCAGGCAACACACAGTCACCATGGCCACAGCTAGTTTCTCTGATGTTCTGAGGGACAACAGACAGCAGGGAGACAGCAGGGAGAAACAGACAGCAGGGAGAAAGCCAAACCTAGTCATGGTAGCATGTAGTATAGACACTGTATGTTTGTGATTGACACATATGTGTTGTTTTACAGGGTCAGTCATAGTAGTATGATAGGTGTTGTTTTATAGGGTCAGTCATAGTAGTATGATAGGTGTTGTTTTACATGGTCAGTCATAGTAGTATGATAGGTGTTGTTTCAGGGTCAGCCATAGTAGTATGATAGGTGTTGTTTTACAGGGTCAGTCATAGTAGTATGATAGGTGTTGTTTACAGGGTCAGTCATAGTAGTATGATAGGTGTTGTTTTACAGGGTCAGTCATAGTAGTATGATAGGTGTTGTTTTACAGGGGTCATAGTAGTATGATAGGTGTGTTTACAGGGTCAGTCATAGTAGTATGATAGGTGTTGTTTTACAGGGTCAGTCATAGTAGTATGATAGGTGTTGTTTACAGGGTCAGTCATAGTAGTATGATAGGTGTTGTTTACAGGGTCAGTCATAGTAGTAGATAGCATGATAGGTGTTGTTTTTACAGGGTCAGTCATAGTAGTATGATAGGTGTTGTTTACAGGTCAGTCAGTATGTAGGTGTTGTTTTACATGATAGGTGTTGTTTTGTACAGGGTCAGTCATAGTAGTATGATAGGTGTTGTTGTACAGGGTCAGTAGTAGTATGATAGGTGTTGTTTTACACGGGTCAGTCATAGTAGTATGATAGGTGTTGTTGTACAGGGTCAGTCATAGTAGTATGATAGGTGTTGTTTACAGGGTCAGTCATAGTAGTATGATAGGTGTTGTTGTACAGGGTCAGTCATAGTAGTATGATAGGTGTTGTTGTACAGGGTCAGTCATAGTAGTATGATAGGTGTTGTTGTACAGGGTCAGTCATAGTAGTATGATAGGTGTTGTTGTACAGGGTCAGTCATAGTAGTATGATAGGTGCAGTATAATATGTTGTTTTACACGTTGTTACGCTCCCCAGTTTCTGTGTTGTGGTTTGTTATGTGTGTGTTTCAGGATGGCTTCCTGAAATCCCCCGAGTTGCTGATTGGTCGACTCCATGGCTAATTGGAGCTGACCCCGCCCCCTTGTCAGGATACAGCTGTGTCCCATTAGACTCCTTCTCCAGCTATGAAAGCCAGTGTTCTGTTGTTCAGAGGAGAGATGATTGCTGAGAGAGGAGGCTGATAGCTGTGGGTTATACACTGTGTTGGTTGTTCTCAGAGGGAGATGATTGCTGAGAGAGGAGGCTGATAGCTGTGTTGGTTGTTCTCAGAGGAGAGATGATTGCTGAGAGAGGAGGCTGATAGCTGTGTTGGTTGTTCTCAGAGGAGAGATGATTGCTGAGAGAGGAGGCTGATAGCTGTGGGTTACACACTGTGTTGGTTGTTCTCAGAGGAGAGAGGCTGAGCTGTGTTGGTTGTTCTCAGAGGAGAGATGATTGCTGAGAGAGGAGGCTGATAGCTGTGTTGGTTGTTCTCAGAGGAGAGATGATTGCTGAGAGGAGGCTGATAGCTGTGGGTTACACACTGTGTTGGTTGTTCTCAGAGGAGAGATGATTGCTGAGAGAGGAGGCTGATAGCTGTGTTGGTTGTTCTCAGAGGAGAGATGATTGCTGAGAGGAGGCTGATAGCTGTGGGTTATACACTGTGTTGGTTGTTCTCAGAGGAGAGATGATTGCTGAGAGAGGAGGCTGATAGCTGTTTGGTTGTTCTCAGAGGAGAGATGATTGCTGAGAGAGGAGGCTGATAGCTGTGGGTTATACACTGTGTTGGTTGTTCTCAGAGGGAGATGATTGCTGAGAGAGGAGGCTGATAGCTGTTGGTTGTTCTCAGAGGAGAGATGATTGCTGAAAGAGGAGGCTGATAGCTGTGGGTTATACACTGTGTTGGTTGTTCTCAGAGGGAGATGATTGCTGAGAGAGGAGGCTGATAGCTGTGTTGGTTGTTCTCAGAGGAGAGATGATTGCTGAAAGAGGAGGCTGATAGCTGTGGGTTATACACTGTGTTGGTTGTTCTCAGAGGAGAGATGATTGCTGAAAGAGGAGGCTGATAGCTGTGGGTTATACACTGTGTTGGTTGTTCTCAGAGGGAGATGATTGCTGAGAGAGGAGGCTGATAGCTGTGGGTTATACACTGTGTTGGTTGTTCTCAGAGGGAGATGATTGCTGAGAGAGGAGGCTGATAGCTGTGTTGGTTGTTCTCAGAGGAGAGATGATTGCTGAGAGAGGAGGCTGATAGCTGTTGGTTGTTCTCAGAGGAGAGATGATTGCTGAGAGAGGAGGCTGATAGCTGTGGGTTATACACTGTGTTGGTTGTTCTCAGAGGGAGATGATTGCTGAGAGGAGGCTGATAGCTGTGTTGGTTGTTCTCAGAGGGAGATGATTGCTGAGAGAGGAGGCTGATAGCTGTGGGTTATACACTGTGGTTGTTCTCAGAGGGAGATGATTGCTGAGAGAGGAGGCTGATAGCTGTTGGTTGTTCTCAGAGGAGAGATGATTGCTGAGAGAGGAGGCTGATAGCTGTGGGTTATACACTGTGTTGGTTGTTCTCAGAGGGAGATGATTGCTGAGAGAGGAGGCTGATAGCTGTGTTGGTTGTTCTCAGAGGGAGATGATTGCTGAGAGAGGAGGCTGATAGCTGTGGGTTATACACTGTGTTGGTTGTTCTCAGAGGAGAGATGATTGCTGAAAGAGGAGGCTGATAGCTGTGGGTTATACACTGTGTTGGTTGTTCTCAGAGGAGAGATGATTGCTGAGAGAGGAGGCTGATAGCTGTGTTGGTTGTTCTCAGAGGAGATATGATTGCTGAGAGAGGAGGCTGATAGCTGTTGGTAGTTCTCAGAGGAGAGATGATTGCTGAGAGAGGAGGCTGATAGCTGTGGGTTATACACTGTGTTGGTGGTTCTCAGAGGAGAGAT